>NW_012104698.1:2661272-2663201 GCF_000951045.1 Mandrillus leucophaeus
GCCAGCAAGACAATATCACACTTGTGTTTATAGCATAGTAAGAGTCTCTTGTATTTGCATAATGCTCTAATGCTTTATAAAGCTCTTACACATACAGTAAATTACTTGAGCTTCACAACAACCCTGTATAACCACCTCCACTTTATGGCTGAGGAAATAAAATTCACCAGAAGTGAAAATCTTGTCCAAGGTGAGACATCAGTGAAATGTTTGATTTGAGGTTTGGTCCCTTTACTTGCAGTGTTTTTTTTTTTTTCTCATTATACCATTCCTCCTAAGTATCAGAATAACACTTGTGTATGTTGAGAGAAAATTTAGACAGTCACTAAGGTTAGAGAATAAAGTAAACCAGAAAAATGTTCGTGACTCTTGGTTTTCCAAACTTAAAATGATATTGTTCATGCCCACCCTAAAATCAATACAGTACAATGCTTCCTTTCATACCTAAGTTGGTTCCATTTAATCATATCTATTTCCTGGTTTGCTCAGTCTGTGTGCCTGTACAAGTGATCACCCATCCAGCTAATCCTCGGTACCCCCTGTACTCTCTTGTTCATAACACTCATCTCAAGTGAGCTACTTATTTAACATTTGTCTCACCCATGAGATTCTTGTGACAGTAGAAACTCCAACCATCACACATCTCTGTATTTACCCTCATTGTGAATTGTTGACACCTAACATTGTGTCAATTCTGTGCCTAGGCTGTAAAAAAAGCTTTCATGTTTCCTCTTGTCTCTGCCAGCACTCTGAGATGAACATGTTTAGGCAAGCCCAGTAGTCACAGATGAAATATAAATGACAAGTAGAGAAGAGTCTAAATCAGCTAACATCTAGATATGTGAGACAGAATGTCAGCAAAAATGGTAAATTGAGGACCTCCAAAACGCCTCTGCTCTTTTCCACAAAAGCAATAGGAATACTGCAAGAAATTATCATTATCAACATGTTCAGTGACCTGTAAATTAAAGGTTGCAACATTCTGGAAAGCATTTATTCCAGAAAAAATGCCTAAATCTTGACGAGAACAGCAATTCTTATGACATTTTAACTCACCTTATTTTTATGATCCCCCAGTTCCTGCTTCATGGTAACCTTGGAAACTAACTGCCCATAATCACAGGAAAACCACTAACTTGGAAGCCACTGGAGAGGGCAGAATGGGATGCAGCTCCTTCAAGGTCCCATTTCCAGGGAATTATATTTATTTGTCTTGTCTGATGGTTCCTTAGATGACCATATTTATAATGCTGTCTTTCCTTGAGATTTCTCAGGACAAACAGCGTTCTTCCCTGGGAGCATTTGCTTTAAACCATCAGAGGCAATTGTTTAATATAAAGGCTGACTAAGGTGGCGTATGTCAGCTGGGAAAAGCAATTGAATGAGATGTTCACAGGGAGCTTTGAAAAGCTCTGTCAGATTCCTAAAAATCTAGAAGACTGTGCACATGTGCAAGAATGTGCATTCTCAGGAAACACCTGAGAAGGATGTCACTTCTCACCTATGGTTCATCTTGAGACTCAGCATGAGCAAGAAATGAAAGTTAAGGTGAATTTGTAAACTACCCAGTTGAATGTTGAAGGCGGGCCCCAAAATGCACACTGAACCTCTTAGCAAAGATTTGAAACTTACTGGTTTCAACCATTTGAGGAAATCTACCTATTAGCTTACCACAAATTGAACTGACAACAACTTCATTAGATACACACACACACACAAGTTATGACTTCAGGTAAGTCATAACACAACAAGCAGTAACAACAAGAGCAAATTCTGAGGAAGGGTCAGAATCTGATTTTTATATTGGTTAAACTATATTGTTTAAAATATCCAGTTTTCAACAGAAAATTACAAGACATGAAAAAATTAAGAAAGTAAAACTCATGCACATGAAAAGAAGCAGTTAACAGAAATAGTACCTGAGGGAGC
>NW_012104698.1:2663831-2667195 GCF_000951045.1 Mandrillus leucophaeus
AAAAAAAAAAAACAGGGAAAAAATTTCATGACATTGGAACTGGTGATGATTTCTTGACTATCACACCCAAAGCTGAGGCAACAACAAAAAATAGATAAATGGGACTGTGTCAAATTTAAAAAGCTTTTGTATGTTGATACGGTTAGGCTTTATGTGCCTACCCAAATCTCATCTTGAATTGTAATCCCTATAAGCCCCATAATCCCCACCTGTGAAGGGAGAGACCAAGTGGAGGTAATTAAATCGTGGGGGTCAGTTTCCCCCATGGCGTTCTCATAATGGTGAGCGAGTTCTTACAAGATGTAATGGTTTTATAAGGTGCTCTTCCCCCTTTGCTCAGCACTTCTCTTTCCTGCCATCTTGTGAAGAAGGTGCCTTGCTTCTCCTTCACCATCCACCATGATTGTAAGTTTCCTGAGGCTTCCCCAGCCATAAGGAAACTGAGTCAAACCTCTTTTCTTTATCAATTATTTAGTGTCGGGTAGTTCTTTATAGCAATGTGAGAACGGACTAATACATATATCAACAGATAAAATCGTCGGAGTGAATATGTAATCTATGGAACAGGAGAAAATATTTGTAAATCATATATCTAGGGAGCGACTAATATTCAGAATACATAAATAACTTTTACAACTCAACCAAAAGAAACCCCAAAATAACCCAATGAAAAAGGGGCCAAAGGACTTGAATAGACATGTCTCACATGAAGATATACAAATGACCCACAAGCACATGAAAAGATGCTCACCATCACTAATCATCATGAAAATACAAGTCAAAACCACAATTAGAATCACCATACACCATTAGAATGGCTACCATAAAAAGTAATGCAAAATAACAAGTGTTGAAGAGGATGTGAAGAAATTGGACCCTTTGTGGCACTGTTGGCATAATTGTGCAATGGTGCAACCATTATGGAAAACGGTATGTTAATTCCAAAAAAATTCAAAATAGAACTATCATATGATCCAGGAATCCCACTTCTTAGTGTATATGCAAAAGAACATAAAGTGGGTTCTCAATGAGTTACTTGCCCACCCATGTTCATGGCAGCATTGGTCATAATACCTAAGAGGTGGAATGAACCCAAATGTCTATTGACAGATGAATGGATAAACAAAATGAAATATTATTTAGCTTTAAAAGGGAAGGAAATCTTGTCACATACTATAACATAGGTGAACCTTAAGGACATTGTGCTGTGTGAAATAAGCCAGTCACAAAAAGACAAATACTATATAATTCCACTTATCTGAGCTATCTAAAGTAGCCAAACTCATAGAAACAAAATAAGATGGTGGTTATCAGAAGCTAGAGAGGAGGTGGGAGGTGATTGTCTAATGGGTACAGAATTTCAATTTTGCAAAATGAAAAGTTTCTGGCAACTATGTAAATGTGCATAACCCTACTGAACAGTATACTTAAAAATGGTTAAGATGGTAAATTTTATGTTATGTTTTTTACCAAAATTTTTTAAAAGTCAGGGAAGAATCCTAAGTCCAAAAGAAGCATCAAAAGGTTGGTTTGTTCCAAATACATTATGCAGATAGATTTGTGTGTGTGTGTGTGTGTGTGTGTGTGTGTGTGCTCATTCATTAAAAAGGAACTGATAAAATATACCATTTGCCTAAACTAACACCTTTGAAATAAAAAACATCAAAACATCCGTATATAAATTTGTTTCCGTTGCTCAGATTTCATTGTCCTCTCTAAGGTAAACTTTGACTAATCACTAAATGTGGCACTTTCTAATGCATATGATGATATTAAAATATTAAAGGTTTGACCCAAGCCTGCAAAGAAATGGGGCTACATGCTTTAGCTGTATGTCTCAGGGAAGGTAAGTGGTCTTTTTGCTGTGCTTTATGAACACTGAGCAGGGCCAGAGATCCCTTAAGAATTTCCTTACCAACTAATAGAGAGCTTTAGTGAAAACATCATCAGGAATATTCCAATTTATTTCTATTCAATTTCATTTTACCGTGTCAGTATTTCTTCACAGCTGTGTGTCAAAGTGTCCCTTAAGTTACAGGAAAGGGCTTCAAGGGTTAGATATCGAAAATAATATTATGTTAAAATAAATATATTACTTCAAAGAGGTTTGGTTTAAATACTTTTAACCAGAGAACAAAAAGATGTGTCTTGGTGTTTCAAGAGCCCAGACTGAGTAATCAGACAATCTTGTTTAAGTTTCATCCTGGCCATTTACTATAGGTGTTCATTAAACTTCTTAAGTCTCTATATTTAAAAATCTGTAAATTTAGGATGATAATTCATACCCAGTTGAGTAATTAAAAGGATTACCTCTGTCTAATAAGGGATCTGACACATATAATATTTAATAAGTGGTAATAATTCATTGTTGTTATTATTACAGTAATTTTAAGAACTAAATACAAACAGTAGTTATAGTATTATATAAATTTTAATAGTACAAAACTATAAAGTAGAAGTGCAGGTATAATAAATGGTATTTATATATTTTAAATATAACTAATATTTATAAATAGTAATGATATCGTATTTTAATATTTATTAGTCATTATTATTTAAAAGCAATAAAATGATAATAATGTAGTAGTTCTGATATGAAGTCAAAGCTATTCTATCCAAGTTATGCAGTAGTACAGAAGTAAATTACTATAACCTTTTGCACTACATGCATTATCAGCGTACCTGGGAGAATTACTACATCCAAAAGGACCACTCTTATATCTCTGCAATTCTGTAACTCTTTATGAGATTGTAGCAATCTGTCCACAGTACAATTCTGAACTTGGTGGTGATGCTGGTAAAAGCCGTTAGTAAAATCTTTCCCTATTTTTCTTTACGCATAGTCAAGACACAGCATTTATTGGCCAATAAGGCCAGCAAGACAATATCACACTTGTGTTTATAGCATAGTAAGAGTCTCTTGTATTTGCATAATGCTCTAATGCTTTATAAAGCTCTTACACATACAGTAAATTACTTGAGCTTCACAACAACCCTGTATAACCACCTCCACTTTATGGCTGAGGAAATAAAATTCACCAGAAGTGAAAATCTTGTCCAAGGTGAGACATCAGTGAAATGTTTGATTTGAGGTTTGGTCCCTTTACTTGCAGTGTTTTTTTTTTTTTCTCATTATACCATTCCTCCTAAGTATCAGAATAACACTTGTGTATGTTGAGAGAAAATTTAGACAGTCACTAAGGTTAGAGAATAAATTAAGTAAACCAGAAAAATGTTCGTGACTCTTGGTTTTCCAAACTTAAAATGATATTGTTCATGCCCACCCTAAAATCAATACAGTACAATGCTTCCTTTCATACCTAAGTTGGTTCCATTTAATCATATCTATTTCCTGGTTTGCTCA
>NW_012104698.1:2668335-2688506 GCF_000951045.1 Mandrillus leucophaeus
CATTTGAGGAAATCTACCTATTAGCTTACCACAAATTGAACTGACAACAACTTCATTAGATACACACACACACACAAGTTATGACTTCAGGTAAGTCATAACACAACAAGCAGTAACAACAAGAGCAAATTCTGAGGAAGGGTCAGAATCTGATTTTTATATTGGTTAAACTATATTGTTTAAAATATCCAGTTTTCAACAGAAAATTACAAGACATGAAAAAATTAAGAAAGTAAAACTCATGCACATGAAAAGAAGCAGTTAACAGAAATAGTACCTGAGGGAGCCCAGATGTTGGACTTAAGTCTTTCTGATTTTAAGTTAGTTATTTTTAAATACATTCAGAGCATTAAAGGAAGTCATACCTACAGAAATAAAAGAAAGTATACAAACAATGTCTCATCAAATAGAAAATATCAATAAACAGAGAAGTTATTAAAAAGGAACCCAATAGAAATTATGGAGTTAAAAACTACAATAACTGAAATGAAAAATCCGCTAGAGGAGTTCAAAAGTAGATTTTAAGCAGGCAAAAGAAAGAACTAGCAAACTTGATGAGTGGTCAGTTGAGATGTGTGAGAGGGTCCATCAAAGATCAGCAGTGCCGCTCAGCTGGACCTCTCTTAGGTCAGCCATCTTCCAGCAAATCCCCATATTTGTGTGCCATATAGATACTTACTATTGTGATTCTGAGATGTGATGGTTGTATGATATGCTGCATTTTTGTGGCCATAGTTAAGCAATACAGCCTGTAAGGACCATGAAGGCCACTGATACATTCATGCTGTTCCTGATATACATCCAATGTCTGAGACTTAATAGATATTTGTATCTAAATATTTGTTAAAATGATTTCCTTTTAATTGAAAAGTGCCCTGTTAGTTTAACTTTAGTCTCCTCATTCATAGAATAAGCATATTAAAGTGGTTTTTTAAAAGATTATTCTCAAGACTTAAATTGCCTAATTGTTTAAAGGTTGTCTGTAAAAACTCCTTCTCAGCCTTAGTTGCATTGTATAGGATGAAAAAGTTCCAGATAAATAATATAAATTTTTATTGAATATTCCTAATGCCAGATATTGGAAGTGATTTAAGAACAATATTGACAAATGGTTCTCCTATGCTTAAATAAAAAGAAAATGTTCTATAAATGGGCTATATCTTGTTAACTTTCTCAAGACATAATATTCCTAAATATCATATACTCGCTCTTAGTTCTCCATCACACGCCTAAAGTGCACTTACTTCAAAGAAAACAACTTTGTTTCCATAGTTACATTTCAGTAGTAGTATTTCAGCCCCACTCCATATCATAGTTTTTCTCAAAAAGGTTATAGCATCTTGATGGAAAGTCAAATTGCATTTAACATTTAACTATAAAAGTGTTTTTTATTTGACAATAATTCTTTCATTTTCTGATCTGTAATGTGAAATTTGCGGAAGAAGCTTTCAAATGTAATCTCAAAATTAATGTCCAAGAACAAGACTCTTTGAGATATTATCTGAAGTATTATATTTTGAAATACAATTCAATATTCAGTAATGATTATTTTACCCATTAAGTTATTGACAGACAACATTGCTGATAAATGTGTTTCTTCAGAGTCACTTCATAATTTAATATGTGACATCATATCAAATCTGTCTCTGGCATGGCTTCCCCTTTTACTGTCAAGTCCTGTTGCTAGCTGCCTTGTGTCTTTGATTCTATGATGGTTGAGGTGAGATGTGCCTACTTGGAAGTATAGTATTCTTGACCATTTCATTTTCCTCCTAGCAAAACTCTATCTCTTTTGTCAGTTTCCTCCCTCCTCAAATAGAACTATTCCAAGTATTTTGTCAAGTATTATAGATCTTAATGTCTAAATATGTTTGAGATGTAACATAACTTTTGTGTTTAGCACATTGACTGACATGTTTATGACTGTTTTATTGAATGTTTACTATTTTTATTATTGTTATCACTTATGAATATTGAGAGGCCAGGCGTAGTGGCTCATGCCTGTAATCCCAGTACTTTGGGAGGCCGAGGTGAGTGGATAATGAGGTCAGGAGTTCTAGATCAGCCTGACCAACATGATGAAACTCTATCTCTACTAAAAATACAAAAATTAGCTGGGCGTAGTGACGTGCACCTGTAATCCCAGCTACTCAGGAGGCTGAGGCAGAAGAATCGCTTGAACCAGAGAGGTGGAGTTGCAGTGAGCCGAGATCACGCTACTGCACTCCAGCCTGGGCGATAGAGTGAGACTCCATCTCAAAAAACTAAATAAATAAAAAATTAACAAAGGAAAGAAAAATGAAAGGCAGAATTTGGAGCACACTCTAACCTAAACTGCTTCCTTGCTAGTTTCCTATGATCCGTACTGACTCATTCTTCAGACATGTTCATACATGTTCTCCACTCTAAGTCTAAAATGTCATACAGTCTGATTTACTTGAAAATAAAATCTGACACTCTAATTCCAATTACTCTTAAATTTTGTTTTTCCACAGTTTCCTGTTCAATAATATTCATCATCTCAATGTTCTGGGAATATTTAGCTGATCATCTTCATCAAGAAATGAATCTGATGACAATTCTGTCTTGTTTCTTGGCAATTATTTCTCGTAAATTATTGGGGTATGGGTGGTATTGGCAGTTCTTGTACTTGGATGTCTAGGTCTCTAGCTAGGCCAGGGAAGTTTTCTTCATTATTCCCCCAAATATGTTTTCTAATGTTTTAGAATTCTCTTCTTCCTCAGGAATATCCATTATTCTTAGGTTTGATCGTTTAACATAATCCCAGAATTCTTGGAGGCTTCATTCTTATCTTCTTATTCCTTTTTCTTTGTCTTTGTTGGATTGGGTTAATTTGAATACCTTGTCTTCAAGTTCTGAATTTATTTCTTCTATTTGTTCAATTCTATTGCTAAGATTTTCCAGACCATTTGGCATTTCTAAAAGTGTGTCCAAAGTTTCCTGAATTTTTGGTTGTTTCTTTAAACTATTTATTTCCTTAAATAATTTTCCCCTCACTTCTTGTATTGTTTTTTGGATTTCCTTGCATTGGGCTTCTCCTTTCTCTGATGCCTCCCTAATTAGCTTAGAAATTATTCTCCTGAATTCTGTATCCACTGCTGGTGAACTAGCGTGATTTTTGGGGTAGGGGGGTGTTGAAGAGCCTTGGTTTGTCATATTACCAGGGTCGGTTTTCTGGTTTCTTTTCATTTTAGTAGGCTCTGTCAGAAGGAAGGTCTAGGGATGAAGGTTGTTCAGGTTTTTTTTGTCCCACAGGGTACTCCCTTGATGTAGTACTCTTCCCCCTTTTCCTAAGGATGTGGCTTCCTGTGAGCCGAACTGCAGTGATTGTTGTCTCTCTTCTGGGTCTAGCCACCCGGTGAGTCTACCCGGCTCCGGGCTGGTATTGGGATTGTCTGCACAGAGTCCTGTGATGTGAACCATTTATGGGTCTCTCAGCCTTGGATACCAGCGCCTGTTCTGATAGAAGTGACAGGGGCGCTGTGCAGTGGACTCTGTGAGGGTTCGTAGCCTTGGTGGTTAAATGCTCTATTTTTGTGCTGGTTGGCCTCCTGCTGGGAGGTGGCGCTTTCCAGAAAGCATCAGCTATAGTAGTATGGAGAGGGACCAACAGTGGGCGGGGCCCTAGAACTCCCAAGATGATATGCCCTTTGTCTTTTGCTACCAGGGAGGGAAGGGAAAGACCATCACGTGGGGGTGGGGCTAGGTGTGTCTGAGCTCAGACTCTCCTTGGGCGAGTCTTGCTGCAGCTGCTGTGGGGGATGGGAGTGAGAATCTGAGGTCAATGGAGTTGTGTACCTAGGAGGATATGGCTTCCTCTGCTGAGTCACGCAGGTTGTCAGGGAAGTGGGGGAAAGCCAGCAGTCACAGGACTCGCCCAGCTCCCATGCAAACAGAAGGCACAGTCTCACTCCCACCATGTCCCTGCCCACAACAGCCAGGAGTCTGTTTCCAGGAGGTGGGTGAGACGGGCTTGAAAACTTGCCCCAGGCTCCCTGCCTCCCAGTGGCGAAAGAAAGGGGGTTAGTTTTTTTCCTACCCCTGGAGTCTGCACACCAGACTTCTGCCCTCCCCCAGGTACTTGCCCATGAGGCTTCTTGCCCCGTTCAAAATGTTACAAAGTTCAGCTGGCAATTTCTTTCTCCCTGTGGAGTTTTACCCCCTGCTCCTCTGGCCGCCCTCCTGATGGATCCCTGTGGTGCCAGGCAGGAATGGCCGGCTTGGGGACCCGGCGAGCTCCCAGGGCCTTTCTGCTGCTTCCTCTACCACTATAATTCGCTCAGCTCTGTAAACTGACTCAGCTCCAGGTAAAGTCGGAAACTTCTGCAAACAGACCGTCAGCTTCTCCAGTGAGGGTGTGTGTTTGGGAGAGGAGGGTCTCCCTTTCCCCCTTCCGCAGTTGGGGCACTCACAGCCATGTTCCTGCCACTGCACGCCCACCTGGGTGTCTCCCAGGTCCTGTGGGAGCAGTCTGCTTCTTTCAGAGGGTCTGTGGGTCTATTCAGGATTGCTGGTTTGTTCTCACAGTCAATCTGGAGGTAAAATCCCCCATGCGAGCCTCCGCACACTGCTCTGTCTGGAGCTGCAATCTAGTCCTGCCTCCCGTCCGCCACGATGGTCTGAAATCTGTTTCTTGGCAATATTCTTAGTTTAATTTGTTGAGGTTGTAGTTCCTTCTCTTCAATTCTTTTATCTAGTGAGTCACCAAATTCTGCTTATTATTCCTTTGAAGTCCTACCTATTCATCATTCTACCAGCAGAATGGCTTCACTATTTAGGGCTGGGTTTGCATAACACTTTTCTACTTGATTATTCTCAACTCAGTCTTTCCGTAGTTAATCCCTCTGCTATTCATAATCTGACAAAGCGTAAAATCTTATGTTTATGTCTCTCAAAGAGCTATAAGAATGTCTAGTTTTTCTGTTCTTGTGATTGGCACATGTATACATATGTAACAAACCTGCACGTTATGCACATGTACCCTACAACTTAAAGTATAATAATAATAAATAAATTAAAAAAAAAAAAAAAAAAGAATGTCTATACCAGCTAGCTCTAGAGTGACCAACCATCACAGTTTGCCTGGAACAGAGGCAGTTCCTGGGAAGTGGATCTTTCAGTATTAAAAGCTGGAAACTCCCAAGCCAAGCCAGGGCAGTTGCTTCCTTTACCTGCGCATCACCAGACATGCTCTCAGCGCTTTTCTATGTTGTCAAATGAAATCTCATTTTTCTAGCTACACAAATATTGATGCCTTCATTTGGAGCTTTTATTTTAAAAAGTTAGTTCCATCATACCAACTTTAGCAGAGAAAACTTGAGACTCAAAAAATAATGACAAAAAAAGAGAAAGTAGTTAAATGCAAAACAATTTAGAGTCACTTTTGCTATTTAAATCTGATTCCAAAGGGTGTGCTCTTAGTATTTCACTGTACTACTTCAGATAGGTTCCTTCCTCTAGCTATGTTCCAATTTAGAAGAGGAGAAACAAATGCATAATTTTAATTATGTTAAAAATATGTTATCAGCTATGTACAGAGCACAATTTGAGTTGAAGAGGAAAAAGACTCCAGTTTTGCTGGGGAATTAAATAAGGGAAGGTTTCAATGATAATGAGACATTAAACAAGACCTTAAAAATTAGAGAATAAGACATGGCTGGAATGCAGACAAGAATAAGCACAGAAACAAAGATGTAGAGAGAGATTGCAGATCAAGGAAAAATCCACACGAAAACATATAAGTTGAAGACTGGGAGATGGGTTCAGAAAAGATGAGAAAATGGCATGGGATATCTTGAAAGACAAGTAAGGAATCAGTGCTTTATCCTTTTATTTCAGTTAGAATACTTGAACCCGATCATCCACATTTCCAGCCCAACAAAGAGATGCCCTATGATTACTTAGCACCATTTTACCTGTGATTTCAGAAGACTCCACTACAGTGATACCTAAAATGGGCTGCAGACAAGTGGAGAGTAACGTGGAGCCTCATTAGATGGCTATGCCCATAATCCAATTGAGAGAACACCCTGGGGCCGGACATGGTGGCTCACACCTGTAATCCCAGCACTTTGGGAGGCCGAGGCAGGCAGACCACTTGAGCTCAGGAGTTCAAGACCAGCCTAGGCCACATAGCAAAACCCCATTTCTACCAAAAAAAAAAAACCAAAAATTAACTGGGTGTGGGGGTGCATTCCTGTAGTTCCAGCTACTTGGGCGACTGAGACAGGAGGATCACTTGAGCCTTGAAGGTCGAGCCATGTTCATGCTTCTGCACGCCAACCTGGGTGACAATATAAGGCCATGTCTCAAAAATAAATAAATAAATAAATGAGAAAATACCCTGCAAAATTAATGGGACTTAAAAGCAGATTTCTGAGTCCCAATCGTTTTTCTACCTTACATAATCTTTTTCTTTTTTTTTTTTTTTTGAGGCAGAGTCTCACTCTGTCATCCAGGCTGGAGTGCAATGGTGCGGTCTTGGTTCATTGTAACCTCTACCTCCTGGGTTCAAGTGATTCTTCTGCCCCAGACTCCCGAGTAGCTGAGATTACAGGTGCCCACCACCATGGCCAGCTAATTTTTTTTTTTTTTTTTTTGTATTTTTAGTAGAGATGGGGTTTCACTGTGTTCGCCAGGCTAGTCTTGAACTCCTGAACTCAAGTGATCTGCCCACCTTGGCCGCCCAAAGTGCTGGGATTACAGGCATGAGACACAGTGCCTGCTCACCTTACACAGTCTTTAAGCAAACATTTACTAAATAACTACTGTGGGATAAGCATTAGGCTGGATGCAGAGAAACAAACTTAAATGTAAAACAATCCCTTTCTTCAAGAAGTACATAATGCAGAGGGGAGTGAAAAAAACAGACAAATATATTGTATTTAAGTCTTAAAGTTTCTAAATTATGTCAAACATCGATGATAGATACTCAGTCCATCTTGGGGAATCCAGAGAAAGCTATTCTGGAAAAGCCAGGCCTGAAATGATTTATAAAGAGTTAAGATACTAATAAAGGAACAGTAACATATGAGATAAGGAGGGGACAGAACTTCTGGGCAAAGTGATCAGCAGGAGGATTTTGGAACTCTGACTTTTACATTTTTAAAGCAATAATGAATTGGCAGGAGATGCGACTAGAAAGCAGGATGTGTAAGCAGGATCAAGATAATGGAGAAACATTGTAAGCCATGTTGAGGAACAGCCCGTCTCCTGTTGAAAATCACAAAGCACTGTAATGGTTTTACAATTAAGAAAAAAAAAAAAAAACCCCACAAAGAAAACAGAGGAATGACATGCTCAGTGTTACTTTTTAGAGAGTACCTGCTAGAAGTCCTATAGGCAATGTTCCCTTAACTAGGTCAAAGCTAGAGGCAAGGAGACTAGCCAGCAGGCAATTTTTATACACTGGGAAAAAAGATGATGGGATCCATGCTAATATTCCATTTTCAAGGTCTTGCCTATAATTCCACATGCAAATGTTACGATATTTGGTGGCTTAACCTCATAATCAATATTTTACTTGAGTCCCCTTTCATTTTACCTTAAACAGTGTCACTCTTCTCAGCAACAGAACAGTTCGAAGGAAGAGTTAGCAGTGTTACATTTTAGGAAAGGGTACCTAGCAACAGCACAAACCAACTCTGGGCTCCTATTTCAAAGTGAGGGTAACTGCGATGTGATGTAAAATACAAATAAGCCTCCAAATGATGATTCTCTCTGCTTCAGATACTTTACCTCTCCTTCGGAGTTGATTCCCCTTTCCCAAAAGAGTGATTGTGCACAGACCACAAGTTTCAATATCATAGAATAGAATTTATTTGGGAACAAAATGATGGGATGAAAAATAATCTTTATGCAGCAAAATCCCTATAGACAACTAGAGGGCCTGCTTTGCTTTGAAAGAGCAGGTTCCTTGTTCCTTGTAAAGTCAGTGGAAAACACATACAAAGAATAGAGGGTCTTTTTTCTTCAGATTTTAAAAATTAGAATGCTTTTGTGAAAATAAACATATTTGAAAGATATTAAAGCAATAAATTAATTTTTAGTTTTTGAATTGACTTTCTTATTCTACACCCCATGTCTTTTAAGAAGTGTTAGACTTTAAAAAGAATGTTAACCCATTGAAATCAGATTAAGGATTCCCAGCAGACAGTATAGCGATTTCAGAAAAAATTTTTTAAAAATCTCTAGGTTAGACATGTTTTATAATGATTGATACTATGTTGCTACATTAGAAAATATCAACTAATAACCATGCTAAGTATTAAGAAGCAAAGACTAGAGGATCTTTAAAAAAGCAAGAAAATGAAAAATATAATGTTTATATTTAAAGGTTGGGACACAAGAGTTTTCCCATTGTGACACAAGAGGACATAAGAACTAAAATATGAACCCAGCTCTTCTTAAATGTTTGTTTTCCTTCGATATACAAGAAACTTGTGTTCTAAATTCCAGTAGTTGTTATTTTCAGAGAGAAATGGAACATAAAAATTCCTACATTAAGACAAGAATTTCCTGATTAATCAATATTTTCAGCAAGAACTAGTGATTAAATGCTGCCACAGCAAAAATGGATTTTGAGTTGGAGTCCAAGTGCTCAGCCAGGTTCAGTCTCTGGCCAAGGGACTCTCTCTGAACTTCAGCATCATAATTCACACATTTCAAATTTGAACACCAGGAAAATGAAAAATCACTACATGCCATGTGTCTTCAGGAATGGATGCGAATAGTCAAAACCATACTGAAAGCTAGGAGCCACTGAATTGCTGGAGAAAAAGCTTAAGAACTATGCAAAACACTGTAAGGACAATAGGTAATTTAAAACACTATCATTGGCAGGATTCTATTATTTAATCAGCTAATAACAAAATAACAACTTTAACAAGTAAGCTGTTTAAAAATGTCCAAGAGCAAAAAAAAAAAAAAAAAAAAAGCAAACCCTCAGAATTATTCAAAGGCTATCAAATGCCTTTCAAACAACCTGGAAACAGGGATAATAAACAGTTTTGAGACAGCTGGGAAAATCTAGGGACAGCTGATAGAAAAGGGTAGTGGTAGAGGAGAGAGAGAATAATAGAATAGTAAGAGTATAGTTTCTACTTTCAAAATACAAAAATATTTTTATCCATTTCAGATTCATGGACAACAACAATGAAGCCACCCCAAAACAACAAAAAAGCAGTCTGTATATATAAGGCACATTAGAATTAGATAACTAATAGGACACAGAGCTATTCAGTATGGATGTATTACCTGCCACTGTTATTTTAATTATGAACATTAATCACTCAAACTCATATTCACACTCATGGAGCTTGCAGTTGCATAGGAAGGAGAAGTCGTGTGTATTAGTGTCTATCTAAACTTTGAGGTATTTTCCATCTGAGGAAATGTCATGAGAGGGTTGGAAAACTGCTAAATTCCAGCCTTGAGAAGAATTTCAGGAAGCCTGCATGGAGACGTGTTTTTTTTGTTTTTCGTTCTATTTTTTTTTTTTTTTTTTTTTTTGAGACAGAGTCTCATTCTGTCTCCCAGGCTGTAGCGCAGTGGTGCGATCTCGGCTCACTACAACCTCCAACTCCTGGGTTCAGGCTATTCTCCTGCTTCAGCCTCCCAAGTAACCGGGGTTACAGGCGCATGCCACCACGCCAGGCTAATTTTTGTATTTTTTGTACAGACGGGGTTTCACCATGTTGGTCAGGCTGATCATGAACTCCTGACCTCGTGATCTGCCCACCTCAGCCTCCCAAAGTGCTGGGATTACAGACGTGAGCCACCGCGACCGACCGGAAGTGGTTTTTACATGTCTACATTCTATGTATGCTTCAAACATTAGTTCAGAGTTTCAGAGTACAGGTGGGGGGAAAGAAAGGATAAAACATTCCAGAGGAGAAAAAACACAATAAAGAGAAATGCATTAATAGTGTGAGTGTGATTCTTATGCGTATTGTTAATACAATATGAGTCTTAAGTAACTCACACAAATTTAGTTAAAATATTGAAATTTGCGAAGGATTTTCTTGTACTATAATTGGAACAAAATCAAGGTTATTCTTAAAGTAATTTAGTCTCTCCATGAAAAGCATGCCACAGTGAGTTAGGAAAAAAAAAGTGTTGAAAGGGGAAAGTATGTTTAATAGACCTTGTAATAGAAGTTATCGGGCTTTAAATCAGGGAAGATACACTGGACCAGTGAAGACTTTGACTTCCAAGAGAGAAACCAAAGTCAAACTCGATTCTGCAGAAGGTGAGATTTATTGGTGAAAATCACTAAATCACAGGGATTGGAGAGGAACAGCATAGTGTCACGGGCCCAGGAAGACAGGACTTATGCCACCAAGTTGCTTCCTCTTTTTCCAGCTATGTTTTTATCGGGGATGAATTCATTCTGTTTCGCCTCCTCTGCGTGTGTGAAAATGTGGCTGTTGGCAGCACCTATCTTCACACCTTCTTCATCAACAGAAAGAAACTGAATCCCAAGTTAAAATACTATTAATAATGGCAACAATAATAAAAGAGTACTGATTTGCTCATCAACTGGGGCTATGGCTATGGGAGTAACTTACTGTGATTGACTGAGCTGGGTGTAGATTTCTATTCAGGGTTATTTATAACATGTATGAAAATGACAGCATCCACTTTCACTGCTGACCCTCAAACCCTATTAAGAATAACAAAATGCAAGGAGAACTAGTTGAGAGCCCGCTTCTTGAATCAGCATGTCCTGGAAGTGAGACATAGAGTTAAAGGAGATTATATAGGAGCTTTAATATTTAATTACTGCCTCACTGGATTTTGCACTTGCATAAGGCCTATAGCCCCTTTGTTTGGCCAATTTCTCCCATTTGGAAATGGGTATATTTACCCAATGCCTGTACCTCCACTGTATTTAGGAAGTAACAAATTTGCTTTTGCTTTTGCTTTTGATTTTACAGGCTCATAGGCAGAAGGGACTTGCCTTGTCTCAGATGAGACTTTGGACTTGAACTTTTGGGTCATTGCTGGTATGAGCTAAGACTTTGGGGGACTGTTGGAAAGGCATACTTGTGTTTTGAAATGTGAGGAAGTGAGATTTAGGAGGGGCCAGGGGCAGAATGATATGGTTTGGCTGTGTCCCCACCCAAATCTCATCTTGAATTGTCATTCCCATAATACTCACAAGTCATAGGAGGGACCTGGTGGGAGATAATTGAATCATGGGGGCAGTTTCCCACATGCTATTCTTACGATAATGAGTAAGTTCTAATGAGGTCTTATGTTTTTATAAGGAGCTTCCCCTTTCACTTGGTTCTCATTCTTCTTCCTGCTGCCATGTGAAGAAAGACATGTTTGCTTTCCCTCCCACCATGATTGTAAGTTTTATGAGGCTTCTCCAGCCCTCCAGAACTGTGAGTCAATCAAACCTCTTTTCTTTATAAATTACCCAGTCTCAAGTATTTCTTCATAGCAGCATGAGAGCAGACTAATACAAGGAGGAAAAAACGATTATGTTTCTTTCTTTTTTTTTTTTTTTTTTTCTTTATCTTCCTCTCAGTGTGAACACAGCAAGGTTTCAGTCTGTAGATTTTCCATCACCTGCAGAATCAACCCCATCACTTCCCTTTCAGTCCCATAAGAGACAGCAGAACTAACTGATTGGCATCCACCTGGGTCCGAAACACATGGACCTTTCTCTGAGCTCAGAAACATACCAGCACCTTCTGTCCAGTCCCACCTCCCAGAGACTTGAATGTCAGTTGTACAGGGCTCCACTTTCAAGCTTCTATGTTTCGATAATTCTTCTCTTGGTTCTGCCAATCCCAGGGATGGTATCTGCTTCCTGAGTTTGTTCCTTCTGTAATATTTTAGTGTTATCTTCTTCCTTTTCAGTTTGTCAATATCTAGTTAACAATAATTTATTTTATATAAAATCTTTTATGTTAAAATAAATGTATAGTCTCTGTTTGCTGACTGGTTTCTGCCTGATGCAGTGATGATATTTTTTTTTCATTGCAGTTTTGTTTGTATGATTTCACCTCAGGCACTCACACCTCAAACACTTTCAGTGAATATTTACTTATCTATTGTACATGGGATATTGGTATATTGGGTACAATGCCAGAAATCTCATCTTCTTTGGATTCAGTAGAACATTCACTAGATCAATATTGCTAAAAGGAAAGTCCTCTAGTAGAAAGAAAAAAACCTAGACTCACAGAACACATCGTTCCAGGAAATTATATGTTCTATTAATGACATTGAGAACTGTTAGAAGTTTCTGAGTAATCATTGTCTGGAATACAAACAGAGAATCATATCTCTAGAAAAGCCACCTTATCTCATTTACCTCCAAAACCTCAATTAGATTTTGTGGAAATAGGTATTTTATTAGTCAGGGTTTCTGCAGAGAAACAGGACCAGTATAGTAATGTGTTTTTTAATGAAGGAAATACATTCTGAGAAGAGTAATTAGGTTATTTCATTATATGAACATCATAGCATGCACTTACACAAACCTAGATGGTATAGTGTCCTATATATTTAGGCTATATGGTATAGCTTATTGCTCCCATGCTACAAACCTCTACAATATATTACTGTACTGAATACTGTAGGCAGTTGTAACGCAATTGTAAATACCTGTGTATCTAAACTAGTTAAAGACAAAAGGTGCAGTAAAAATAAAGTAGCTGCACTAAATTTTTTTTTTAATTATTTCTTCAATAACTGACTTCTATTACTGAAAGTCAAAAACCTACAACTTATGGTAATTTTTCACTTTATAAACTTTTTAATTTTTAAGAGCTTTTTGACTCTTGCAATAACACGCAACTTACAGTACAGATACATTGTACAGCTGCACAAAAATATTTTATTTTTTATGTCCTTATTCTATAAGCCTTTTGTTATGTTGGGTTTTTAAAAAATATTTTTTTGTTGTACTTTCTAAACTTTTTTGTTAAAAGTTAAGACACAAACACACATATTAGGCCTACAAAGTGTTAGAATCATCAATATCATCTCCACATTTTGTCCCACTGGTAGGTCTTCAGAGGGAATAACATGAATGGTGCTGTCATCTCCTATGAGAGCGACGCCTTCTTCTGGAGTACGTCATGAAGGACCTGTCTAAGGCTGTTTTACAGTTAACCATTTTTTCATAAGTAGAGGGAATATACTCTAAAAGAATAATAAAAAGTATAGTATAGTAAATACATAAACCAATAACATGGTTGTTTCTAGTTACTATCAAGTATTATGTACTATATATAATTATATGTGCTATACTTCTATACAAGTAGCAGCACAGTACGTTTTTTTACATCAGCATCCAACAAACACATGAGTAGCGTGTTGCTATGATGTTATGATGGCTATGATATCACTAGGTGATAGGAATTTTTCAGTTCTATTATAGTCTTTTGGGACCACCATGGTATTTGCTGTCTGTCATTGACTGAAACATGTGCTGCATATGACTGTGTACACACACATACAGAGAGAGAGAGGCAGAGAGAGAAAGAGAAAAATTTATTATGAATAATATGTTCTTGTGATTATGAAGGCTAAGCAGTCCCAAGTTCTGTCATCTGCAAGCTGGAGACCCAGAAAAGCCAGGGTAATTCAGTCCAAGACCAAAGGCCTGAGAACTAGAGAAACTGATGGTATAAATCCACCAAAAAGACCTTAATTTAAATCTCTGTGTCATTTACTAGTCAGGTGGTCTGGGACAATTTCACAGGCTAGTTAAAATGAGTTCTCTTGCTATTTCTCCTGATAATCTTGCTAGATGTTTTAAAAATGTTTAGCATGGGTCTAGCAAAGAGCAGGTGCTCTTGCCATCTTGGCCTCCCAAAGTGCTGGGATTACAGGCATGGGCCACTGCGTCTGGCCATAAGCCTTTTCTAAAAACCTGTTGCTACTGTATGGCTAACACTGATTGAGCTCCCACTCTTTGCTAGACCCATGCTAAACATTTTAAAAACAGCTAGCAAGATTATCAGGAGAAATAACAAGAGAACTCATCTTTTAACTATCCTGTGAAATTGTCCCAGACCACATGACTAGTAAATGACACAGAGATTTAAATTAAGGTCTTTTGGGTGGATTGGAAAAACTATGGGCGTTGGGAGCTAACTGCCTCATTCCTACCTGATTAGATCAATAAACACTCCAGAAACGTATTCAAGTATAACATATATGCAATAGCAGGCCAACATCACCTTTATTCTGAAATATATATTTATCTTTACTACTAGGAGTAGAATTATGCAGCTGTTTTATGAAGGTTTAAACTTAAGGAGACAGAAGAATTTCATGACAATAGAAGTTGTTCAATGATTAGGATTTTTCTATGAAATTTCCAGTAGAATTAAAGAAAGATGCAATAAAAATCATAGAACAGGCAGAAAGCTCTATAAACTTGCTTTTATATGGGATTGGGGAAGGAGAGGTATACAAAATTTATTCTAAGAGGAAAGTTTTCAAAGGCCTAAATACTTCATTTAAAAGTCTAAATTCAAAGTTAAAACAATGATACTATGGGCCACATATGATATATAGATAGACGTATATAGAGAGATGTAGATAGATACAGATCTAGATAGAGATATTTATTTATTTTTTAACCAAGCAAGGTCATTCCCTTCTTTCCTAAACATAAAACACATTTCTCCCTAAATTAATCACAATAGTAATATCTATTTTTCTATTTTTAACAAATTTTGCCTTTTAAAATAATTCAATAATACATTTTTCCTTTTTCTTTTAGATAAAAACTCTTAAAACCAGATGGTTGGTCTTAATTAATCCTTATCGCAGAGACATGTTTGTCATAAAGCGTTTTTCACAGATGAACAGTATCATATAAACTCCTTTGTTTACTGAATCACTAAAAGAATGATTTTTCATGAGGAAAGCAGTCACTGTAATTTTATCTTTTATTTCTTCAACTTCCTTGGCACTTAAAAGCAATTATAACATTTAGTCTATTGAGTATTCACTGAAGCAAGAGATACGTTTGTTTTAAATGCTTGTGTTTTCAAAAAATAAATAAATTTTTCAGGATTTTTATGTACTGCACTGTTTAGTTTTGAAATAAATATTGCAAAGGCCATGTTTGCTAGTAGGCTGTCCATCTGCATGCGTAACACTTGCAGTCACCATCAAAATATCCAGTGGATGGAGGTTTTTATTTTATTTCATTTTATTTTAGAGATAGGGTATTGCTTTGTTGCCCAGGCTGAGGTGCAGTGGTGCTGTCATAACTCACTGCAGTCTGGAATTTCTGGGCTCAGGTGATCCTCCCACCTCAGCCTCCCAAGTAGGTGGGACTAACAGGTAATTGACACCACACCCAGCTAACTTACCTTCATCTTTCTTTTTCCTATGCAACTTCCCATTTTACCCAGCTAAAATATCAAGTGAAATCACCAGGAAACAACATTTTCTGTCAGAGACAGATGAGCACTTAATGCTTCAATTAGATTTCATCTAGGAAAGATAATATAATTATGACCTATATATTTTGAAAAAATCGTTGAGAAAATGAACAACAAACTATGGCATATTCTCTTTCTCTCTCTCTCTCTCTCTCACATGCACACACACACACACACACATACACACACACATAAATAAATCTATAATAAAATTAAATGTCTTGGAAGAAAAGTTTTCAATCACAGAGTTCCTACAGTACAGACAAGACTGAGTTTAGTGTTGTTACATATTAACTTCAATTTTCAGAGCAACTCTTCAAGGGAGGCCGAGCAACATCACATGGTGAATAAATGATGAAGGCATGTTTGGAATACAAGTTGTCTGACTCTAGGAGCCAAAGCAATTTGCATTCATCAACCTCCATTCCTCCCAACTAAAAAACATGTATTCACAGAGTTTTTACTTGTTTTCTGAATTCACAAATGATTTTTGTATTGTTTCAAGTAAAATGCATAGATTCATTTTTACCTAGATATATAATTAAGCACATACACTCAAATTTATCAAATAACCTTGAACTGGTTTGTGTGTGTACGTGTGTTTTCTTCAAGTCATATTCTATTTATATAAAGTCACTGCTTCCCCCTTTATTGGCTGGATGATTAAACATGCTGATTCTTCCTCTTTTGCTTCAAGTTATCATTGATATTTGTCTGGTCAAATATATATTGATTTATCTTTCTGAGTTTATTCTATTTTTGGAATATAGTCCACTGCCTGATGCCAAGATAAACTTCTGTAACAGCTCCCATTTTAAAATACAAAAAAAGTATTATTTTCTAAATAAGAAGCATTGAAAATGGCATGACAGTTTTCATTTTTCCTTTTCCTGCTCAAACTCTCCCTCACCTCCCCCTAATCCATAAACTATATCAGTGAAAGAAAGGAGAAGTTGAGGAGGAAAGAGGGGGATGGTAGAGGCAATAACTTTTATAATTTTTCAAAACTGATTTATTCATTCACTCATCAAATATTTAATGAGTGACTTTTATGTTCCAGGCACCATGCTAGAATAATGTTACTATGGTATAGAAAAACAGTACATTATTTTACATACTTATTTATAAATTGATTAAATTCCATGTATTTCTTTTATGCAACATGGTTTGAAGTATATATACACATAGTGGAGTGGCTAAATCTATCTAAAGATATACATTACCTCACATAGTTATTTTTGTGGTGAGAACACTTAACATTCACTTTCTTAGCATAGGTAAGTTATTATAGACCTTATAAAGGCACTTAAAAAGTTCTATATAAAGATGATGGAAGGCAAATAAATGCACGATGCTTAATAAGTGCTTTAGTAATTTTTTGAGAGCAAAACAATTTTTACTGTCAAAGATATTTGCCAATTGTAAAGCATACATATGTTCTGAATTAATAATTTTGAAATATTTTAAATTATTTATTCAAGGCAACCAATTAAGCCCATGAAGAGACACTTTTTATGAAAGAGATACATTGATAATGACTCTATGAAAAGCATCTATAATGGCATTTTGATCACAATTTGAGAATTTAATCTCTGTACATTGCAGAATAAGAAATCCATTTTCTAGTTATTTTTGCTCAAGCAGCATTGAATGCAGCCTAAGGGACAAAGAAAGTGTGTGACCATCAAGCATAGCCCACTCTGAACTTGAATTTCTGCTCAACTCTCAGTCCCTCACGTGCTGCAGTTCAGTAGCGAGTGAATGACAGCTTGAGTGCTGAATGCCAGTATAGAAGTCAATCTTCGTAAGTTGTAAATATACCACCAGATGTGAAAATGCCACCACTTTATTTCTGAACTTGTAACGATCGATGCAATATTATTTTTCTCCTAAAAACAAATCATTATTGGGATTCCTCACGTCTCTCCCAATTGTAATCAGGAGTTATAATTGTCTCACACTCTGAATCAAGTGAATCACTTCAAATTGCACAAGAATAGCTCTGCTGTGTGAAGTAATACAACAGTTTACTCTTGTGCCGTTCAATCATAGTATGAAATAGAACATGCTATTCCTCTCTGAACATGTAACAACTAGCGCAGTCATCTGAAAAGGCAGGTAACTCCAGATCAATAAAGCTGGACTGTGACCTCTATGAGAAAAGTAATACAGAGAGACAGAGACAAAGAGGGAGAGAGAGAGGAGAGAGAGAGAGGGAGTGTGTGTGTGTGCGTGCACGTGTGTGTGTCAATCAGAAGAGAGACTAATTAGCCTGGTTCATAGGAAAGTGGCGGTGACTAGGGCCCTTCGAAACAACATTCTTTGAAGGTTGTGCATTGATTCAAGGACAAATCTGTCAGGTTCTAGTATTTTTGATCACCCAAAACAACAACAGCTAAATGTCATTGTCCTGGTGCATTTATGAAACAAATCCACTCCCTGGCATGCAGGAGATTGTGTCTCTACTGTAGAATGCTGAGTTACACCAAGGTGATGCTAACTAGTGAACCACCTTGTGGAACAATGCCCTGATTCATTACAGCGGCCTCTTATTTTGAGTTTAAAATGCTACATTTTGAAAAATTGACTTTGTAAAATTACATTTAAAACATTTGTAATTTCATGTAGCTATCAAATATTAGCCACTCAGTGAATATTGGCTATTAGTAAGCTTTTTACACATGATCTTTTAATAAATAGCTAGTGAGCATCTGCTATGATTGTTGGTAACTCATTAATATTACCGAAAACCAAAACGGAGTGAGTTAGGAACTATTATTATAATTAATGCCTAACCAGTGAAGAAACCCGAAGCTTAGAAGATTTCTACCTGTGTGACATTGGGCTAGAAGTGGTGAAGCTAAGATTTAGTACCAAGTTTTCTGATGTTGAAAACTAACTTCTTGTTACTATGTTATTTCACGAGGATTCAATAATATTTCAAATGTGAAATTGACTTGAAAATAAATCACGGGTCTATTGACTGAATAAAGACTACCACTCTCAGGTAAACAAACTCCAAGCAGACTTTCATATACATGATGCACAATATTGCTTGTGCATTATGGTAGATATAGCATAGGATGAAGAGACAGCTGAGGTGATTGATGACCTTTGATTTTGCCACAAAGTATCTGGGCACAATTTCATGGAGTCTCATTGGATGGGGTTCAGTTTCTTTATCATTCACGATAATAAGAATACTAATTAACAATAAGACCATGTTTACTAACTGCAGGAACCTATTTTCCCTAATAAGTATCATAAATAGATACAACTTTATAGTTTTCTTGCTCAGAAATTTTTGTGATTTTTCTGTGTGTGTGTACATGTGTGTAAAAGGTAATTTGTTGGATCATAAATAGCACAGTTAGTTTTTATTTCTCTTTATCAAAGAAGCCACAGATTGAGAAGCCATAAACTATTTTGACAAGTCTTTTTATGAGATAAAATGTCATATCACATTACTCATTTCTGTAGTGAAAATAATTTGATAGGCAATTATAGTTTTCTTCTGTGTGCTCTTTTGGAAGATGAGACCATTGAGGTTACCTGTGGATCAATAGCACTCATCATGTTGTGAGCAGCCTTGTCATAGCACAATGCCTAGGAAAGTGTCTTTTGGAGCTAAATTTAGCTTTGGGGAAATAGTATAAGAAAGCTGGGGGACTTCTAGCCGTGATGGAGTTGTGAGTCGCTGAGAGCAAACTTTCCTTCTTGACACAACACACACACACACACGCGCACACACACAGACACACACGCAGAGAGAGAGAGAAAATGGGACAAACTGAACCAAACAAATACGTTTAGAAAGTGGAAACAGTAGGAAGCACAGGAATGTGGTATTTGAGAAAAGGGAGTATAGGGTGAATTCTACAGTCACTCCAGCTTTCTTCCTGGAAGCACTTATGGACCTTGCTGAGGGGAGGGAAGACATAATAAAAGCACAGAGGCCTTTCTGAGTTGAAGTGACAGAGATAGGAGGTCAGTAAGGCTCAGACAGCTGGAATATATAAAGCGGAGTAGATAGAAGGAGATTACACCAAGAAAAAGTTTCAGAATCTGCCCAGGGGGTTCTTCTTGATTCTCTTGCTGAGTAATAAGTCAAGTTGGGTGAACCTCCATGAGGATAGCCAAAAAAAAAAAACCCCCAAAACAAACAAACAAACAAAACATGCCAAAACAAAACAGAGATCTATAAGCTGAATTTCACTTTCACGCACAGGTGGACTAACATTCACATTTGCTCTAGACAGTGTGAAACAAGGAATTAATTCAGTAGAGATGCCAGAGGATTATGCCTCAATGGCAGGATGAAAGTTGCTCGAGAGAAAGTATACTCTAGATCTTCCTTAATAAAGCTTCAAAAAAAAAAGAACCCTCTAATGAATCAAATTCATCCAAATCATCCAAAGATAACTGCCTGCTAATGAAGATTCATTATACTTTAAAAGAAAACAATAAAATCTAACATCTCACAATATAAAGTTACCTTGTCCAGCATTTTATTAAAATTTACCTTGGGCCAGGTGCAGTGGCTTATGCCTGTAATCCCAGCACTATGGGAGGCCAAAGTAAATGGATCATGAGGTCAGGAGATCAAGACCATCCAGGTTAACATGGTGAAACCCCGTCTCTAATAAAAACACAAAACTTTAGCCGGGCGTGGTGGCACACGCCTGTAGTCCCAGCTACTTGGAAGGCTGAGGCAGGAGAATTGCTTGA
>NW_012104698.1:2689616-2752874 GCF_000951045.1 Mandrillus leucophaeus
GGGTGTCACTTCACCGGGAGCTGCATGGAGGCAGGGGAACCTCCCTCTCCCAGCAACGGGAAGGGGAGAGAGGTGCCTGCCAGGGGTACTATGCTTCTCCCACGAATTTTTGTAATCTGTGGATCAGGAGATTCCCTCGTGAGCGCACACCTCCAGGGCCCTGAGTCTCAAGCACAAAACTGGGCAAACCAATGACAGCCGCTCCTGTCAGCGGCTGTTTGGGCAGACACTGAGCTGCGGGAGTTTTTACCTAGTCCAGCGGTGCCTGGAACTTCAGTGAAGCAGGAGAACGGTGCACTCCCATGGAAAAGTGGCTGAAGCCAGGGAGCAAGTGGTCTTCATCAGCGGGTCCCACTCCCATGGGGCCCGGCAAGCTAAGACCCACTGTCTTGAGATCCCCACAGCCAGCACAGCAGTCAGGAGTCGGCCTGGGACAACAGAGTTCCTGGGGGGCTTGCAGACAGAACTCTTATCTCCCTGGGACACAACTTCGTCTTTCCTGCCTGCTGGTTCTAAAGAGACCGACTGATCCCAGCGAGGGAGATTCTCCCAGCACAGTACACCAGATCCGCTAAGGGACAGACTGCTTCCTTAAACGGGTCCTTGATGCGGTGCCTACTGACTAGGTGAGACCTTCCAGCGGGGGTTGCCAGACACCTCATACAGGAGAGTTCCAGCTGACATTAGGTTGTTGACCCTCTGGGATGAAGCTTCAGAGGAAGGAGCAGGCAGCAATCTTTGTTGTTTTGCAGCCTCCACTGGTGATACCTAGGTGAACAGAGTTTGGAGTGGATCCCCAACAAACTGCAGCAGACCTGCAGAAGAAGGACCCGACTGTTAGAAGAAAAATAAAGTAACAGAAAGTAACAACAACAACAATATTAACAAAAAAGACCCAACAAAAACACCATCCAAAATTCATCAGCCTCAAAGGTTAAAGGTAGATACATCATGAAGATGAGGAAAAGCCAACCCAAAAATGCTGAAAATATCAAAGGCTAGAATGTCTATTCTCCTCCAAACAATCGCAACACTTCTCCAGCAAGGGCACAGAATGGGGCTGAGGCTGAGATGGGTGAACTGACAGAAGTAGGCTTCAGAAAGTGAGTAATAACAAATTTCGGGAAACTAAAGGATTATGTTATAACCCAATGCAAAGAAGCTAAGATCCATGATCAAAGATTATAGGAGCTATTAAGTAGTATAACCAGTTTAGAGAGGAACATAAATGACCTGATGGAGCTGAAAAACAGCATGAGAACTTCGTGATGGAAATATAAGTATCAATAGCTTAATTGACCAGGCGTAAGAGAGAGTATCAGAGCTTGAAGACTATCTTGCTAAAATGAGGCAGGCAGATAAGATTAGAGAAAAAAGAATGAAAAGTATGAACAAAAGCTCCGAGAAATATGGGACTATGTAAAAAGACTAAACCTACAACTAATTGGAATATCTGAAAGAGATGTCCTTTGCAGGGACATGGATGAAGCTAGAAGTCATTATCCTTAGCAAATTAATGCAGGAACAGAAAACATAACACTGCAAATTCTTACTTATAAGTGGGAGCTGAACAATGAGAACACATTGTCTCATGAACACATGAGGACACAGGGCAAAAAACAACACATGCTGGGGCCTCTCAAGGGGTGGTTGGGGAGGGAGAACACCATAAAAAATAGCTAATGCACCATTAAGCCTATGTGATGGTTTGACAGGTGCAGCACACCACCATGGCACATGTTTACCTATGCAACAAACCTGCACGTCCCGTACCTATACCCAAGAACTAAAAAGAAAAATTTTAAAAAGCAAATGCTAAGAAAGTAATCATAAGAATTGTCCAAACATTCAAATTAAAAAGCAGAAACTAAGTAGTCAGAATATAAAGAACAAACTATATGCTTTCTATAAAAACTCATTTAAATAGAAAAATATGGATAGCTAACTGTAAATGTTTTTAAAAAGTAAACTATACAAATGCTAATGTTTCATATGCTTCAAAGGAAAGCTATAGTGGCCCTGTTAATATGAAAGTATACACTAGAAAAAGGAATATTATTGGGAATAAAAGGTTACATTTTGTAATGATAAAGGGGTCAATTCTTCATGAAGACTTATAAAACTGAAATGTGTGTGTTCATAAGAGATTCAAAATGCATAGAACATATACCAATAGAAGAAACAGGAGAAACAGATAACTCTACATTTATAATGGTATATTTCATATATGTCTCTCAGAAAATGATAGAAAGTAAACAAGCAGTAGGGATATAGGAGATGTGAACACTGTAAATACATGTAGAATAATTGAAATTTATAGGATACAGAACTATGAACATCATTAAATAGAAGTGTCATCTTTAGAAATGCCATATGACAAAAAAAAATCACATATTTTTCAAATGCCTCTGTAAGTTTATCAAGGTAGAGTACATTCTGGGTCATAAAATAAGTCCCAACAAAATTAAAAGCATAAAAATCATACAGAGCATATTCTTTTATCACAACATAATTAAAATAGAAATCAATAACAGAAAGATATGTGAAACACTTTTATATATTTGAAAATTAAACAATGGATTTTTTAATAACCCATAGGTCAAAGAATAAATCAGAATGAAAATTAGAAAATATTTTGAAACTGAAAGAAAATGGAAATAGGGCAAATCAAAATTTGTGATCTACAGTTAAGCAGTACTGTACTAGTCTATTGTCATACCGCTATAAAGCACTGCCTGAGACTGTATAATTTTAAAAGGAAAGATGTTTATTTGACTCACAGTTCCACATGGCTGGGGAGGCCTCAAGAAACTTTTAATCATGGCAGAAGATGAAGGGAAAGCAGGCATCTTCTTCACAAGGAGGCAGGAGAGAGAGTGTGTGAGAGTGAGAGAGCGAGAGAGTGAAAGAGAGAGAGAGAGAGAGACACAGAGAGAGAGAGGTATGTAGGGGAAACTGCCACTTGTAAATCATCAGATATTGTGAGAACTCCCTCACTCTCATGAGAACAGTATGTGGAAACTTCGCCCATGATCCAATCACCTCCCACCAGGTCCCTTCATCCACACATGGGGACTACAATTTGAGATGAGATTTGGGTTGGGACACAGCCAAATCATATCATTCCACCCCAACCCCTCCTGAATCTCATGTGATTTTCACATTTCAAAACCAATCATGCCTTCCCAACAGTCCCCCAAAGTCTTAATTCATTTAAGCATTAACTGATAAGTCCAAGTCCAAAGTCTCATCAAGACAAGGCAAGTTCCCTTCTGCCTATGAGCCTGTAAAATCAAAAGCCAGTTAGTTATTTCCAAGATACAATGGAGGTACAGGCATTGGGTAAATGTTCCCGTTCCAAATGGGAGAAATTAGCACAAAGAGACCAAAGTCTCCATGCAAGTCTGAAACCCGGCCAGACTTAAATCTTAAAACTCTCAAATCTTCTTTGACTCCATGAATCACATCCATGGCATGCTGATGCAAGGGGTGGGCGCCCATTACCTTGAGCAGCTTCACCCCTGTTGCTCTGCAGGGTATGACCCTTGTGGCTGCTCTCACAGGCTGGAATTGAGTGCCTGTGGCTTTTCCATGTACACAATGAAAACTGTCAGTGGATCTACTTTTCTGAGATCTGGAGGACCATGGCCCTCTTCCCAGAGCTTCACTAGGCAGTGACACAAGGGGACTGTACGTGGGGGTACCAATCCCACATTTCCCTTCCACACTGCCCTAGCAGAGGTTCTCCATGAGGACTCCACACCTGCAGCAGACTTCTGCCTGGAGATTCAGGCATTTCCATACATCCTCTGAAATTTGGTGAAAGTTCCAAAAGCTTAACTCTTCTGCACACCTGAGGGCCCAACACCATGTGGAAGCCACCGAGGTTTGGGACTTGAACCCTCTGAAACCATGGCCAGAGTTGTACCTTGGCCCCTTTTAGCCAAGGCTAAAGCTGGAGTGACTAGGACACAGGGCACCAAGTCTCAAGGCTGCACAAAGCAGCAGGTTCCTGAGCCTGGCCCAGGAAACCATGTTTCCCTTCTGGACCTCCAGACCTGTGATGGAAGGGGCTGCTATGAGCATCCCTAAAATGCCCTAAAGAAATTTTTCCAATTTTCCTAGCTGCTAACATTTGGCTCCTTGTTACTTATGCACAATTCTGCAGTCAACTTGAATTTCTCCCTAGAAAATGGGTTTTTCTTTTCTACCACATGGTCAGGCTGCAGACTTTCCAAATTTTTTATGCTCTGCTTCCCTTTTAAACATAAGCTCCAATTTCAAATCATCTCTTTGTGAATACGTATGACTGTATTCTTTTAGAAAAAGCCAGGTCACATCTTGAATGCTTTGTGGGTTAAAAATTTCTTTTGCTACCTACCCTGAATCATCTCTCTCAAGTTCAAAGTTCTGCAGATCTCTAGAGCAGGGGCAAAATGCCACCAGTATCTTTGCTAAGGCATAGTAAGAGTGACCTTTACTCCCGTTCCCAATAAGTTCTTCATCTCATCTGAGACTACCTCAGCCTAGACTTTATTGTCCCTATCACTATGAACATTTTGATCAAAACCATTCAACAAGTCTCTTGCAGGTTCTAAACATTCTCAAATCTTTTTGTCATCTTCTGAGGCCTCCAAACTGTTCCAACTTCTGCCTGTAACCCAGTTCCGAAGTTGCTTCCACATTTTTAGGTATCTTTATAGCAGTGCCCCACTTTGCTGATATCAATTTACTGTATTAGTCCATTTTCACACTACTATGAAGAACTGCCTGACACTACACTGGGTAATTTATAAAGGAAAGAGTTTAATTGACTCACAGTTCGGCATGGCTGAGGAGGCCTCAGGAAACTTACTATCATGGGGAAAAGCAAAGGAACCTTCTTCACAAGGCAGCAGAAGAGAGAGAGCACACAGGGGAAACTTCCACTTGTAAACCATCAGATCTCATGAGAACTCCCTCACTATCACAACAACAGCATAAAGGAACTGCCCCCATGATCCAGTCACCTCCCACCACATCCCTCCCTCAACACATGGGGATTACAAATGGAGATGAGATTTGGGTGGGGACACAGAGCCAAACTATATCAAGTACTTAGAGAATAATTTGAAGGCTTCTTTTTTATTTATTTTATTTGTATTAACTTATGGGGTGTAAGTGCAGTTTTATTATATACAGATATTGCGTAGTGGCAAAGTCTGGGCCTTTAGTGTAATCATAACCTGTATAATGTACATCATACTCATTCAGTAATTTTGAATCATCCACCCCTTCCTCCCCTCTCACCTTTCTAAGTCTCCATTATCTATCAATCTACTCTCTACATCCATGTATACATATTTATTAGCACCCACTAACAAGTGAGAACATGCCATATTTGACTTTCTGTGCCTGGCTTGTTGCACTTAAGATAATGACCTCCAGATGCATCCAAGTTGCTGCAAAAGACATAACTGCAATAATTTTTATGACCAAATAATAATCCATTGTGTATGTAGCCCACATTTTCTTTATCCAATCATACATTGGGGAACACTTGGGTTGATTCCATATCTTTGTTATTGTGAATAGTGCTGCATTAAACATCCACATGCAGGTATCTTTTTAATGTGTTGATTTCTTTATTTTTTCCTCTGGGTAAATACCCAGTAGTGAGATTGCTAGATCAAATGGTAGTTCTATTTTTAGTTTTTTGAGAACTCTCCGTACTCTTTTCCATAGGGTTTGTACTAATTTACATTCTCACCAACAGTGTATGTCAGTTTCCTTTTATCCACATCCTTACCAACAGCTGTTATTTTTTATCTATTAACATCCATTCTCACTGGGGTAAAATAATATGCCATTGCTTTTTTAATGTGCATTTCTTTCATGATTAGTGATGTTGAGCACTTTTTCATATATCTGTTGGCCATTTGAATGTCTTTTTTTTGGAAAAATGTCTAATGACCTTTGACCACTTTTTTAATGAGATTTTTCTTATTGTTGTTGGGTTTTTTTTTAGTTCCTTTTGTATTCTGGATACTAGTCCTCTGTCAGATGAGTAGTTTACAAACATTTGCATCCATTCATCCTATTTTCTCTTCATTCAGTTATTTCATTTGTTGTGCAGAAGATTTTTAGTTTAACTAAGTCTCATTTGTTTTGGTTGCCTGTGTTTATAAGGTCTTAGTCATACATTTTTACTTACACAAATGTTCAGAAGAAATTTCCATAGATTTTCTTTTAGTGTTTTTATAGCTTTGGGTTTTATGTTTATGTCTTTAATCCATCTTTATTTTTGTATATGGGGAGGGATAGGGCTCCAGTTTTATTTTTCCATATGTGACAATCCAATTTTCCCAGCAGCATTTATTAAAGTGACTGTTCTTTCCTCAATGTGTGTTCTGATCTGCTTTGTCAGAGTTCAGTTAGCTAGAAATATGACTTTATTTCTGATTTTTCTATTCTATTCCATTGATCTATATGTCTATTTTTATACCAGTACAATGTTGTTTTGGTTCCTATAACTATAGTATAATTTGAAATCAGTTTACTTTTTGTGCTTAGAATTGCTTTGGCTCTTTAGACACTTTTTTTGATTGTACACAAATTTTAGAATATTTTTTCTATTTCTGTGAAAACTGACGTTGGTATTTTGATAGGGATTACATTGAATCTGTAGTTTGCCTTGGGCAGTACAGTTATTTTAATTTTAATGATGTTAAGTCTTCTGACCCATAAACATGAGATGTTTTTCCAATTGTTTATGTCCCTTTCAATTTCTGACATTTGTGTAGAGATATTTTCCTTGCAGAACTATTTCATTTCCTTGTTTAAATTCATTCATAGATATCCTACTTTATTTGTTTGTAGCTATTGTAAATGAGATTGCCCTCTTGATTTTTTTCTCAGATTGTTATTGGTTAATATAAATACTACTAATTTTTATACATTGATTTGGTAACCTGCAACTTTATTAAATTCATTTATTAAATTTAAGAGTTTTTTTGTGGCATCTCTAGGTTTATTTAGATATAAGATCATATTGTAAGCAAACAGTGACAATTTGACTCTTTTCCAATTTGGATGCCCTTTCTTTCTCTCACCTGGTTGCTCTGTCTAGGACTTCCTGTACTATTTTGAATAGAAGTTGTGAAAGTGGGCATCCTTGTCTTGTTTCAGTACTTAGAGGACATGCTTTCAACTCTTCCCCATTCAGTATAATGTTGGCTGTGGGTTTGTCATATGTGGCTTTCATTATTTTGAAATATGTTCCCTCTATATCTAGTTTGTTGAGGTTTATTATCATAAAGCAATGCTGAATTGTATTGAATGTTTTTTCTACATCTATTGAGGTAATCATATGGTTTTTGTTTTTGGTTCTGTTCATGTGATATATGAAATTTATTGATTTGTGTATGCTGAACCATCCTTGCATCCCTGGTGTAAAATCCACTTGATCATGGTATATTATCTTTTCTATGTCCTGTTGGATATGATTTGCTAGTATTTTACTGAGGATTTTTGTATCTAAGTTGGGGATACTAGTGTGTCATTTTCTTTTTTCATTGTGTCATTGTCTGGTTTTGGTATCAGGGTGATACTGGCCTCATAGAACAAATGACGGAGAATTACCTGCTCCTCAATTTCCTGAAACAGTTTTAGGAGAATTGTTATTCATTCTTCTATGTATTTTTGGTAGAATTCAGCTATGAATCCATCTGATCTTGGGCATTTTTTGTTGGGAGATTTTTAAGTTACTTATTTAATTTCATCTCACTACTTTTGATTTTCTGTTCTGGATTTCAATTTCTTCCTGGTTTAAGCTTGAAAGGATGAATGTTTCCATGAATTTATGCATTTCCTCTATGTTTTCTAATTTGTGAACATAGTTTTTCATAGTGGTCTCAGATCACAAACTCAAAGTTTAACATTACACCAAATAGTAAATATTTGAAAGCTTTTTCTCTTAGATCTGGAAAAAGACACAGCTGTTCACTTTTACCGCCCTTATTTAACATAGAATTGGATGTCTTAACCAGAACACTCAGGCAAGGGAAAAGAATAAAAAGATCCAAATTTGAAAAAAGAAGTCAAATTGTTCCTCTTTGCAGGTGACATAATCTTATATACAGAAAACCCTAAGGATTCTACCAAAAAACTGTTCAAACTAATAAAAAAAATTCAATAAATTTACAGAATACAAAATTAACATACAAAAATTTTGTAGAAACCATAACATTCATTTATCGATCAATAAAATAAAGCTGGAGGCATCATACTATCTGCATGCATTTGGCAAGGGGTTAATAACCAGAAAATAAAAGAAACTTAAACAACTCAACAAAATGCCCTTTTTAAAAAATGGACAAAATATCTGAAAAGACATTTCTTAGAGGAAGATATACAAATGGCCAACAAGTATTTGAAAACATGCTTAACATCACTAATCATAAAGGAAATGCAAATCAATACCACTAATAGTGACTGATAAAAGAATGTTACAATAGCTACAAAAAAAAAGAGATACCTAGGTATAAACTTAAAGAAGATAAAGGATCTCTACACTGAAAATTATAATACATTGATGAAAGACATAGAAAATCTGACAAATAAAATGAGAGACATCCTGTGTTCTTGGATTGGAAAAACTAATATTGTTAAAATGGTCATATTACCCAAAGCAATCCAGAGATGTAATGTAATCCCTCTCAAAATACCTAAAATTCACAGAAATTTTTTAAAATCCTAAAATTCACATGGAATCACAAAAGACCCCAAATGGCCAAGGTAAGTCTGATCAAAAAGTACAAAGCTAGAGGCATCTCATGGTAATGACATAAAAACAGACACATAGAACAATGGAATAGAATAGAGTGCACAGAAATAAAATCATGTACCTATAGCCAACTGATTTTGCCAAAGGCACCAAAAACACACATTGGGAAAATGCAGCCTTTTCTATAAATGGTGCTTAGAAAATTAGATATCCACATATAGAAGATATGGAAGAAAGTAGGTTTCTACGTCTCACCATAAACACGTATCAACTGAAAGTGAATTAAAGACTTAAATGTAAACTCAAAATTATGAAACTACTAGAAAAAAATAGAAAATGTTTCACAAAATTGGACTGGGCAAATTTTTTTATTATGAGATCTCAAAAGCACAGGCATTAAAGCAAAAATAGACAAATGGGATCAAATGAAAATGCTTGTGTCACCAGAGAAAACAATTAACAGAATGAAAAGACAACCTACAAAATGGGAGAAAATATTTGCAAATCATGCATCTGACAAGGGGTTAATAGCCAGAAAATAAAAGAAACTTTAACCAGATGACAAAAACAAAATAACCCAATTTAAAAATGGCCAAAATATCTGAAAAGAAACTTCTCAGAAGACATAAAAATGGCCAATAAGAATATGAAAACGTGCTTAACATTACTAATCATAAAGGAAATGCAAATCAATACCACAATGAGATACCACCTCACTCCATTAGAATTGCTATTATAAAGAAGATAAAAGAAAATAAGTGTGGATGAAGATATTAAAAAAGGGAACACTTATATACTGTGTAAAACATACCGAGATTGTAAATTAGTAGATTTATTATGAAAAACAGTGTGGAGGCTTCTCAAAACATCAGAAATAGAATTACCATATGATCCAGGAATCCTACTACTGGGTATATATATACTAAAAGGAAATAAAACACGTGAAAGAGATATCAGCACTTTCACGTTTATTGTAGCACTGTGCACAATAACCAAGATATGGAAGCAACCTCACTGCACAACAAACGATGAACGAAGAAAGACAATGTGATCTATATGCACAACGGTACACTATTCCACCATAAAATGAGTGAAATTTTGTCATTTTTAGCAACATGTTTGAACCTGGAAAACATCATGAAATAAACCAGAAATAGGAAGATAAATACTGTATGATCTCACTCATATGTGGAATCTAAAACAAATGAAACAAACAAAAAAGCCAAAAAAGGTTGATGTCATAGAAGCAGAGAGTACAATAGTGGTTACCAGAAAAGAGAGGCTTTTTAATATTCTTAACACAAAAGAAATGATAAATGTATGGGGTGATGGATATGCTAACTATCCTAATTTGATTATTATATATTTGTGTTAAAACCTCAAATTCTACCCCACACATATGTACAATTACAATGTGTCCATGAAAAAACTATATGTAATTATATATAATCAGACACATCTCGTTTTCTTTTTTGATAGGTCTCATTTTTTAAATAAATAATATCAGGATGTTAAATCTTGATATATTAAAATATCCTGATATAGTAGAAGATTCTGATATATTAAAATCTTAAAATATCCTGATACATTATAACAGGAGATTTTAAAAAAATAAAAAGACCCATTGTCTTTGTCCATTTTGTGTTGCTGTAAGAGACTACCTGCTGAGATTGAGTGATTTATGATAAAAGAGGTTTATTTAGCTCATGATTCTGCTGGCTGGAAAGAATGAGAAACATGCCACAGGCATCTGCTGGGCTTCTGGTGAGGGCCACATGCTAGATCAAAACATGGCAGAGAGGGTCAAAAAGAAAGTATCCATGTGGGAGGAGAGACCAAACAGAGGGAAGAAACTCCCTTTATAATAACCTACTCTCATTGGAGTTAATTCATTTTCAGAGAACTAATCCAGTCTTGCCAGAGTGAGAACCCAATACCATAGGAGCAGCACCAAGACATTTGTGAGGGCTCAACACCTATGACTTAAACACCTTCCACTAGGCCTTACTTCCCATTGCTGCCAATTGAAGATCAAATTTCAACAACTTCTGGTGGGGACAAAAAAATCATATCCAAACCACAGCACACAAATTGTCCTTTTGATTTTGGTTTCTAGGAACTACAAAATAAACAATAATTAATGTAATAAATACTATATTTCTGGCCCCAAGACAATTATCCTCCTCTTATTTGGCCTAATTCCCTTTTTTAATAGCATAAGTCATGTCAAATCATTTTTAGGTATAGATAGAGTATGATGTGTTAATCACTCCCACACACAAATTAATTGTGCTGTTATAATCCAACTCAGTGAGTTCATATGACTGAGAAAAGGTTTAAAAAGTGAAGATAGGATGGTTGACATGAGCTAAATTAAAATTTAGTATCAACTTTAACCATCTGGAAAGTGTACATTTAGAGAGTCCATTATTTTAATTTACAACTTAATAGAACATGTATATTGCTGGCTGCATAAATTTCAGGTGTCCTACATATTAAATGATTAAACAAACACATTCCCCATTTCAACACTTCCATAAAAGAAACTAAAGTCATGCTCTGCCTATGACAAATATTGATTTGCTTTGCTGTTTCAAAACACTTTTAAAAATTATGTCTGTGACGGACAGCTTACGTTCCTTTCTTTGCTGCATGCGTCCCGGAGTTAGTACTCAAATGATTGAGTTTTTTTTTTTTAATACAAAGAAAATTTTATTTGTATATCAAAGACTCTAAGAAATGATGACATAAGGTTAACAGAGTTGATGTCAGACACAAATAGGTTTGAAGTTATAGATGATAAATCACTTTGTTTTAATGAACCTTCCCCTTGTTTAGGTTAGAGAGCATCCTTGGTATGCTCCCAGTTGAATCTTAAGCATGATGCGTCCGGGTGATATAATTGTAATTCCTTTCTGTTAGTTCTCATTATCTCTCTTTTTTTTCTTTTCCTTCATTTTTCTCTGGACTAGGAATTGTTTTGCTGGTACATGGTTCTTCCTCAGAAAGTGGTTCTTCCTTAATGTCTTTCTTTTTACCCTTTTTCTTCTTCTTCTTCACAGATGTTCCTTCTTCTGCCACTTTTTCTTCTTCCTCTTCTTCAACTTTAATCTTGGCTTTTTTTGCTTTCTTTTGAGTAATTTCATCCTCTTTATCTACTTGTTCTATTTTGCGTTTTTTAGAACAGGTTGGAGGTGTGGAGTCACCAGAAGGATCATAAGTCTTCACTTCAATAAGCATGCACTGTTTTTCCATTTTAGTGGCTTTAGGGTAGTTTATGAAGACTAATAGTTTCCAAAAGGTAAAGGCATTAATATTTTTCAACTAGGTCAGTCACATGCAAGAGAAGTGGTGAACTAAATGAATTATCTTGTGTTCATATTTTTCTGTTTTCACTAATGCCTTTCCTGTTCCACTTATTTTTCTTATCCCTCTATCTTCCAAAGTTTTCAACCTGGCCTCTAATTTAAAACATCATTCAAAAGAGTATAAGAAAATTATCTATATTCCTTCTTCTGTGGCAGGAAATGTTTAAATGGCCTTCTTGTTGCTAGCAAAGTGTATCTACTGGCTCTGCACCCCTTTCATTTTGAATTCAGAAGCATATTTTTCTGACTTCTAGATACTTCTAAATTATTGAAATTCATTATTCTTCATGATTTTCCTTTCAACTCACCAACAGGAGAAAGGACAAGCAATGTTCCCCCAAAGGGCATTTTCCCTACTTGGTCCTAAAAATGATATTAATTAAGAATCATGGTAAATAATAATGATAAAATAAAAGTAATGAAATTAATAAGAATTAATAATGATATTAATAAAATCTCTCTTTTTAATAAAAAGGAGAGATATTTTTTGAAAATAAAAATCTAATCAATTAGTGTTGGGAAAAGTGAGGGTAAAAGGGAAGGAAGGAAAGAGCAATCAAAATTGCATCCCTGACAAGATGACACTTTGCATCACTTAAAAATCTATTCTTTTAATTTTAGTTACCTATGAAATAGATTGACAGATGATATTATTAGATTTCTGAACAAACATGTATATATGAGGATACTTATTACAGTATTATTTTAATAGTTCATAACTTAAAAATACTAAAATCCAATTGAAGGGTGATTGAATAGACTGTAGTACACACATTACTTTAATGATTCCATGTTCTCTATATTTTCAAGCAACTTTAAATGTATGAGGTTGCATACTTTTTTTCATACCATATAAACAAGCATAAGTATATATTTTAAAAATACACACATATTCACAGAAAAAAATGTGAATGTCACCTCCTGGAGGTGGAATTGGAGTTTCAATCTTTTATTTGATACTCAAAAGAATACTAAATGGAATCAAAAAGTATAATAAAATCATAAATGATGATGAATAGATATTTAAATCTTGAAGTTATAAACACACAGGGTATTTATCAGAGTTCTCCAGAGAAACAGTAACCAAACAAAAACATATTTATTACAAGAAATTGGCTCATGTGATTACAGAAACTGACAAGTCCCAATATCTGCAGTCAACAAGTTGGAGACACAGGAGAACCACTGGTGTTGTTCCAGTTCTAATAGGATGGCTTGAGAACCAGGGGAGCTGATGGTGTGTTTTTAGTTTGAAGGCTAGCAGGCTCAAGACCCAGAAAGAGCCAATGTTTCACTTCAAATTCAAACATAGGAAAACACATATGTTTCAGCTCAAGACAGTCATACAGGAGGAGGAAATGATTTCTTACTTAGGAAAAAGCTCAGCCTTATGTTCTACCTCAGCCTTCAACTGATTGAATGATTCCCACCAACATTAGGAAGGGTGACTGGCTTTACTCAGCCTGTCAATTTAAATGTCAAAGTCATCCTGAAACCTCCAGAATAATGTTTGCCTAAATATGTTGGCACTCTATGACCCAGGCACATTGACACATATAATCCTCCATCAAACACAATTTGCATTTGAAAAATGAGTAGCTCCATATTAACTGATAAGGATTATTGGCATAAAGCTATGGGTTGGTATACTGAATCACAGGAAGCTAAGGGTTTTGTGAATACCTTTCTTAGAAATAAAAGACAGTGACGCATATTCTAAAAATGATAGAATTTCCAATTTTGTATAAGCCCTGTCCCTCTTCTTTTGAGATTCTGTTAATCATTTAATGCTCATCGAATGTCTTTCATTTAAGGTTTGTGAGGCCAAGTTATCTCTTAGTTCTAATATTATCAATCTTATCTCCAGATTACTCCTTTTAAACTACAAAGACAAATTTTCAAAGATTTGGAAGCGGGCAAAGGTGATTACTGGGTGTTCATTTGGAAGAATGCTGGATATTATCTGATGATTTATGGGGTTATCTGATTCTACAGGGGTGTTTTTAATTCTCTGATTGACTAGGCTATATTACAACTATTTAGAGATAGAAGTTAACTTGAAGAAAACTCATAGTAATGTAAATACTTTCTGTTTAGAGCAATGCAAATTATTACTATTCATAGTAATGGAATAAATTTTATCAGGAAGATGCCATAAATCTCTCTAAATTAAATTATCATTTGAATCAATTTCAATATATTTCTGATTCCCTTATAATTAAAAAATGTAAAATTTTAACATAATTTTATATTATATAAAATATTTATATTTGCATTATGCCTTTAACTTTTTGGTTAACTTCACTGTTCTTTTAATTACTTTCTCAAAAGTCTGTTTTAGTCAGTGGATTACAAGCTCAGTGAAGGCAAGGACCACATTTGTCTTATTTATTGCTGTATCCTGAGGGCTTACTATTAGGAATTTAGAAAGGGCTTAGAAAATGTCCTCATGGTTTCCTGAATTAGTAAATGCAAATGAATCAAAGATACTTCTGAGCAATCAAATGAGTCCTGAGGGATAAAATTTCAGTGGTATTAAGAAAGCATTGAATGGCCTCATTAAATCAGAACATGCAAAGTGTTTACATGCAAAATTCATAATGAAAAGCCACTATTTAGAGAGTATCTTTAAATATCACTGCTGGAGAACTGCAGTGTTTTTGGAGAGGAGTCCTATAGTGTCAAAAAGGTATGGACTGTTACTATTTTAACTTGGGATATAAACATATCAGAGAACAGTGCAAAATAATCTATTATATGCCCTGTACCTAGACATTAAAAACACACATATTTCATATTCATTTTTTATATGTTTAAATGTTTATCTTTAAAGGTGATTTTGGCTTTTTGTAATTAAAAATTATTATTCTGATAAAAATATTTTGCAGTAATCAAGAAAGTCAGGCCAATAAAATATTTGAGTCTTTTACACATCTAGATTTAGATCTATTATAAGCTGATGCAATTCGCTTAGTACTATATAGGTGACTGAAGGAAACCAAAATATACTACCTGAAAATATACTTCTTTAGCATATTTTGGGATGGCTATTCAGAGGGCTGCAGATACTGGAATAGCTCTGAAAAGCTGTCCTTTGTAGGGGAGATTCGCATCTATAGAGGAAATCTGTATTAGTGAAGTAAAAAAAGAATGCAAACAGGTTTACTCTGGGTCCCTTTAATCTACCGTATTCAGATCTAGGAAAGATTAACTCACAGAGCAAGGAGAATAAAAGTCTAATGCTTTTAAAGGTCTAACAGAGACACTTTCATAGGCTACCAGCTATTCTTTCAGAGGCCCACTACCTGTGAGGCTTTGCTCACATGTCTTTCCTCCCCTCTCACTCCTATGACCTTTCACCATGCTTCAAGCATGTATTTCTTTCTCTGCAAAAGAAAAATTTTAGTCATGTGGGTCTTCCTCAAGTCTCACATTTTGTGTTTTTGCTGTGCCTATGTATGTTAATAAATTTGTATGCCTTTTTTTCTGTTAATCTATTTGTTGTCAAATTACTTTACTAGGATGACTCAATTATTGAACCTTCAGAGGGAAAGTTTAAACTTCCTTCTATGATCTTATAAAGGCTAATGGAAACTGATTTTGTATATAAATATTTCCTAATAAATGCAGTACTCTTGCTAGTATTCACATCTAAATTTTTGACACATATGTTCTCAATGAACATTGAAATTTTAAAATCTAACATTTCTTTGCTCTATAACATTTGTAATAAAATTCCTTATTCTGTGACTGTCTGTGATATTTGTTTGTTATAGAAACAGGGAGATGAGATGATAAAGGAAAACAAAAGCATTGCTATGGAAGTAGTAAATCTCTTCTGTAAATACACAAAAACATACACCAAAAAATTTTTAAAGTAATTTGTAATTCTAATTAGGCATTAGAAAACCCAACACCCACAGACCTTCCAACTTACATTAAGATGTTAAAATATCCAAAGATCTTTCTAGTGTTATCTTTTTACTAAGAATACCTGCTTTAGAGCTGCAAGCAAGATACCTACAGGAAGGCTGTTTTGCCTTGCATCCATATATTTAGTAACCATAGAACCTCAACTGCTTTTTTTAGCATAACTCCTGAGTACTTTTTTTTTAAAACAACTGCAGAACATTCCTGATGCGTTAATTATAATTTCCAACTGACAAATCTCTCCCTCCAATAATTGATATTGAGTAAATTAAATCACTGTGATTATCATCTTGATTTCTCTAATTAGTAATTAATATGTTTAAAATTTTAATAAGATGAAAATGGTCAGAGTGGAGATAACCCAATTTACCATCATTGTTTTCCTTATCCATTTATGAATTCATAGCTAACCTGCAAAGGCCTACAAAAGAGGAAGCTTGCTAAAGCATACTTTTTCCATGGGAAATCATGAAATACTATTTGTGTCACCACAGAATATGCTTACTGGTGTATTAAGACCTGGTTTCATTTCTGACCCCCTACTTAAGTAACTAGACCAAGGTCATGTAATTTTTACTTGTCTGAACTTCAGCTTCCTTACCTGTCAGCATGGAGCTGGGGGTTCAAATGAGATAATACTTGTAACACACATTGCACAGTACCTGACCCTAGCCAAAATTTAATGTGGTAGGATCAACTAAATTTGTTAATACTTTTGAAAATTGAAAGTAATTGCTGTGGCTTGTCTTTTTGATGGAGATCGTTATTTCATCCAAAACTAGTACACAATTTTTTTAAAGAAGTTTTTAAATAAATGAAAGAGATATCCAGGAAGAGAACCAGACAGATAAACAAAGGAAATCAAAACATAAAATGAAAAATTGACAGACAATGACAAAGTAGGTAAAAATCAGGCAATGAAGAAAGAAAACAAAATGCTGAGCACTATTTTGTGTCTGAATTGGGGCAGCTATCCATTTGTTATATCGTATTTTCTCACTTAGATTAAATGAGCAGTTAAGAAAAATGGATAGTTTTCATAATAACAGGACTGGTGGTCTAGAAAGTTGAGGTAAATTTGCTATTTATGGATTTTGTATCTTCAGGCAAGGCACTTGATCACTCCATGTTGCTTTGTTCATCTGAGGATCTTAAAGCAATTATATACTAAACTTCCTTCAAGCTTGACAATTTCTATGTCTATGATTCTTTGAATTCTAATACCCCAGTTTAACCTACTAAGCTCAATTCTATTTGAGTCCAAATTGAGGACCAGCTAAACAGAAACAAAGTAGAAGCACCTTTCTATAAAACACACCCACCAGTGTGCCATGTCAGTTTACCGTTGCCATGGCAATCCAGAAGTTACTGCCCCTTTCCATGGCAATGATCTGGCAACCCGAAGTTACAATCCTTTTTCTAGAAATTTCTACATAATCTGCTCTTTAATTTTCATATAATTAAAAGTGAGTATAAATATGACTGCAGAACTGCCTTTGAGCTGCTACTCTGGGCACATTCTCTCTGGGCGTAGCCCTGCTCCTCTAAGATCAGTACCTCTGTTGCTGCTGTACACTGCCGCTTCAGTAAAAGTTGCTGTCTAACACCACTGTCTCGTGCTTGAATTCTTTCCAGGGAGAAGCCAAGAATCCTCCCAGGGTAAGCCCCAGTTCTGGGGCTTGTCTGCCCTGCATCAAAATAGTCCAAACTTTTAATCTTTAAACCACTGTTTCCCCCCGATTTTTGTAACTTTGTCAGCATCCCCTTTACCTTGTTCTTTAAAGAAAAGACCCTTGACTGGTTTGTGAAAAAGAGACAGTGCATGCTTAAAGAATACCTGCAAAGTACAATAGCTGGCTAGTCATGAAATTCTTCCATTACCAATTAGTCAACTTGGATAAACAATGTTATAATTAGCTATACCCATAATTATAAGGAAGATAAATATCATAGCTAATATTAGAATAAGTCCATGAAATAATTATCTGTGTAGTATCTTAACTGCCCCTTCTCCTATTGTTCTATAGAGTAAAATTTGGTGGCTGGTGTTTGTGAATTTCCAAGTTCTTACAAGAAAAAAACAGCAATTGAACTACATTTTGTGGGTTAGTTTATATTTTTGAGGTAGGCTAAATCATGAAAATCACATAAAGTGGTTACGGTTTCCTAAAACTGTTCTTCTTGGATGATAATATGCAGACAGATGACATGAAGAATTATTAAAATAATGAAGATTTCCATTCAGTAAGTCTTGGGTCAGAATTGAGTACCGGAATTTTTAACAAGGTCACACATAATGCCAATGCTGCTGGTCTGATGCCTAGCTGTAGAATGGTGAAGGTATAGATTGAACAGTCCCAGCCCCTTCTGCCCTATCCTTAAATGTAGTTTAAGATTAAGTAATTACAACTGCTCTGCCGTCTTGCTTGAATGATCAATAGGCTAGTTGTTGTGCATCTCAGTTTTCTTCTCTGAAAGAGAAAGCAGAAAGGAGTTTTACTGGTTCTGGCAAACAAGTAACATATCCAGTGGAAAGTATCCAAAGGAATAATATACTTTGAATAAAGTTGTGGAATCCTTTCAGGATGAAGTCATTTATCAGAAGACTAAATGTATGAGCTGTTTTGCTTCATTCACTCTGATCCTCAGACTAGAAATTTCAGTGGACTCCAAAATGTATAATTATAGTTGATATTTATCTCTGACATTCTGCTGATAATCCCTGTCTCAAGTTCTAGCTAGAGGTACCAATATAAATTCCATGAATTTCTATTCTAAACCAAGAACAGTTTTGTGGTTTAAATGGTAGCTTTTTCTTGCATTTTTTAAAATATGAAGTTTAAAATCGCATGGGGCTTTTAATTTTAAAAAGTTCAAGTTTGGATTATTTTTGAGTGGCTATGTGTGAGGCACTCTGCCAAATGCTTTATTTATGTTTTTATTTGATTTCCAGTAGAATCCAGCTAGGTAGATGTTTTTAATCTTATTCTACAGAGAGGGAAACAAAAAAATCTATTATTGTAATCAAAATCCAGGACTGTCTGGTACAAAAATAAATTGTTATTCTGAATTTTCCTACAGCCGAGTATAATTGGAATAATTGGAAATGCAATTCAGAGCAGCAACATTAAAAATAAAATTAGAGCATTTCCACTTCCAGAAAAATGGTGTAGATGTATTTGTCCCTACTTGTCTTGCTAAGTACAAATTAAAATCCTGGATACTATACAGAAAACAAACACAAGACTCTGAAAAATTGGATAGAAGAAAGCATGCTGACTAGGAAACTCAGGACCCAAAAAATGGTAGAGTAGTGAATTCTCTAGGTTTTCTTCCTGTCTTACATGCCTCAGACTTGGAGTTGAAGAAACCAGCAATCCAGAAATACAAACAGGCACAGACAAAAACAAACAACAAGAGTCTGCTTTTTGTAGCTCAAAAACAAGGGAAAGGGGAGCTTAGCAAGATAAAAACTTTTAAACAATAATCATTCTATTTTAGCCACATGCTCTAGAAAAAGCTGTAGCCTCATGCTTACCCCAATATTAAAGGCTGAATGGAGAGGCTAGACTTCAACTCTTACCTGGTTGTAATAAGGAAATTAAACAATTTTTAGAAAGAGTCTTGAAACATAAGAATAAAAGAGAAAGAATAATGGAAAGAGTAAAAATGTGGTAAACATAAGGCATTTTGTTCCCCTTTGAGTTTCCTAAATTATGTTTGACATTTGAAACAAAAATTATAGCACTGTCTGATGTGGTTCTAAATACTTATATAAAAATATTCAAGACAATTACATTATTAAAGATAATGGTAAAATGATAAAATGGGAAGCAAGTTTCATGCAGTACTTCAGTCTGTAAATTAATGACATCAGCAACTGACATTGTGGCATATTGTGATGACTCATGAACTTGTAAAATAATGCCTACAACAGTTTAAAAGCTATAAAGAGACACACTCAAAATCACTTTAAATATAACAAATGAATTTCCAAAAATTGTTGAAGTAACTCATGAGTAGGCAGAGAAGAAAAAAAAAAATACAAACAATGAGAATAGTCACAATCTAAACATAAAATAGCAAACTTATGCTTTGTTGTATCAATAATTACATTAAATATAAATGGTCAAGTTTTCTGGTTCCAAAATAGCAGCATAAAAGCAAGCTGGTTTCACTCTCCCCTCACCCCTACAAAACCATAACAACACAAAACAAATATGCAGCACTACAATTATTACCAGCAATATCCTGGAACTTTAATAGTTAATTCTCAAGAACACAGAAAAGTGGAAAACTCTGAGCAGAAGGTGAGAGAACTAGACATCCATATCCATGTTGTCTTTGAGATTGAGGTGGGCAACCAATTTTTCTACCATCTTGAATTCACTGGCCGGAGGCTTGTCCCTGTGTCAATCTAAGGAAAACATAATGAGCACTGAAAGGAGAAGTACCTTTCAGAAGTACCTGTAAGGACAGCCAGAGACAAAGGGGAAAGTGAGACTATCATCCTCAGTGGTGGAAACTACCCTATGACTTGGGGGAAGGCAATGCCAAAATTAGAGTTGCTATTCAGCAGCATCACACTGTACATGGCAGGTTCCATAATTTCCCTGGGTAGAAACCTTTAGCAAACCTTACCACTCTGCTGGGATATTCCCTTTGGGACCTCCTCTCATTTGGCATGGGAAGTGCTCTGATAGTTACTACAGTTGAAGCAAACCTGGGCTTAAGGCACCATCTAGCACCAAAAAGGAGGGGAAAAATGGATAAATCTAAATGGAAAATTAAGAATCTCTAAGCAAACATATACAACAGAAAGTAAAATAGGCCAAACAGAAAACACTGGAATAAATAATACTTCAATACAAAAACATAGATGCATATCCACAAGAAGCAACAGCAAACAGGGAACCGTGACCTCTCCAAAAGGACAAAGCCAAGAACCACTGACTGACAGTAAAGAGATGGAGACATGTGAGCAATCTGACCAGGAATTCAAAATAGCAGCTTAAGGAAACTCAGTGATCACCAAGATAACACAGACAAGCAATTCTGAAATGTATCAGAAAAAAATAACAAAAAGATTGAAATAATCATGAAAGTAAATAGAAATCTTAGAAGTGAGAAATATATTTGATAAACTGAAAAATTTATGTGAGTCTCTAAATAGAACGGATCCAGCAGAGGAAAGAATAACTGAACCTAAAGATAGGCAATTTAAAAATACACAGAGGAGAAAAAAGAAAAAAAGACTGAGAAGTAATGAAGATTCCCTAGAAGATATAGAAAATCACCTCAAAAGATTAAATTAAATATTGGTTTTTAGCAGGAAGTTGAGAATGAGCAAGGGGTAGGAAGCCTATTAAAAGAATAACAGCAGGAAACTTTTCAAAACTTGGGAAAGATAGGAATATCCAGATAAAAGAAGGTTAGAGAACACAAAATAGATTTGACCCAGTTAAGACTACCCAAAGGGTTATAATAATCAAAATCTTAAAGGTCAAAAACAAAAAAAGAATTATAAAAGCAATAAGATAAAAGAAACAAATAACATATACAAGAGCTTCAATTTGTCTGGCAACAGACTTCTCAATGGAAACCATACAGGCAAGGAAGAAGTATGTCAGCATTTTCAAAGTCTTGGGGAAAAAACTGCCGTCTAGTAACTCTGTATCCCACAAAGTTATCCTTTAAGTATGAAGAAGACATAAAGTCTTTCTCAGACAAACAAAAGCTGAGAGAATTCACCACCATCAAACTCATCTTATAAGAAATGCTAAACAGAATTCTTCAGTCTGAAAAAAAATTAATGTGCACAAAGAAAACAATTGAAACTATAAAACCCACTGATAAAATTAAGTATCAGACAAATATGCTGTAATCTAATACTGTAATTGTGGTGTGCAATCAACCCATAACTATAGTAAAAAGCCCAAGAGACAAATCTATTAAAAATAATAAATAGCAATATCTATAGCAGCCTATGAAAAGGAATAAGCAATATAAAATATAAAACTATGTACACTGAGATTTTTAAAAATTCAAAATGTTGGGAGGAATAGAGTTAAAGTATAAGACTTTCTTTAGTTCTTTAAAATTTGTTTATTTCTATTCTTTGTGATCTCAGATAGGTTGTCATTTCTTTAAAATAGCTAGTGATGTCTATAAGATGTTTTTGTAAGCCTCATGATAAGCACAATGTAAAAATTCACAATAGATTCACTAAAATTAAAATGCAATGAATTTAAATGTACTACCATAGAAAGTCATTTAACCACAAAGGAAGACTGAAAGAAGGGAAGAAATAAAGAATTTGCAAAACTGGAAAACAAGTAACAATATGGCAGTAGTAACTCCTTATCACCAACAGTAACACTGAATGTAGCTGAATTCAATTTTCCAACTGAAAGAATGTATGAATGGATAAAGAAACAACTCTATGCTGCTTACAAGAAACCTACTTCACCTGTGAAAACACACATAGACTGAAAGTGAAGGGATGAAAAAAGTTATTTCATGTAACTGGAAACCAAAAGAAAAAAAAAGCAGAAGTAACCATACTTAGATAAAACAGATTTTAAATCAACAACAGTAAAAAGAAAAAAAGAAAAGATTAAAAAGATCATTATATAATGATGAAAAATTAATTCAACAATAAAATATAACAATTCTAAATATATATACACCTAACACCAAAGCACCTTTATTTAAAAGCAAATAGTACTGGACCTATGAAAAAAGATGGACAGCAATACAATAATAATGAAGAAATTTAATACTACACTCACAACACTAGACATCATCAAGACAAAAGAAAAGTAAATAAATAAACACTGAACTTAAATTGGACTGTAGACCAAACGAAACTAATAGACATGTATAGAAAATTCTACCCAGCAACTACAGAATATATGTTCTTCTCACCAGTGCATAGAACCTTTTGCAAGATAAATTATATGTTAGGCCACAGAACAAGTCTCCATAAAATTTTAAAAATCAATACTTGCTCATAAACTGGAAAACATAGAGGAAATGGAAAAATTTCTGGAAACATACAACCTCCCAATACTGATTCAGGACGATACAGTTATCCAGAGCAGACCAGTAATGGGTAGTGAGACTGAATGAGTAATTTTAAAACTCCCCCCGCAAAAAAAACAAAAAAACAAAAAAACAAAACAAAAAAAACAAGACCAGATGAATTTACTAGACATACAAAGAAGAACTGGTACTAATCTTCCTGAAACTATTTCAAAAAACTGAGGAGTGGGGAACCTTTCTAACTCATTCTATGAAGCCAATATCACCCTGATACCAAGGCAGGTAAGGACACAACAAAAAAGATAACTATAGACCAGTATCTTTGATGAATATAGAAGCAAAAATCCTCAGCGAAATACTGGCAAACCGAATCTAACAACACATCAAAAAGATAATGCACCACAACCAAGTTGGTTTTATCCCAGACATGCAAGGATGGTTCAACATACACAAATTAATAAATGATACTTACCTTATAAGCAAAATTAAAAACAAAAACTATAAAATTATCTCAATAAATGTAGACAAAGCATTAGATAAAATTCAGTATAACTTCATGATAGAAACTACCAAAAACTAGGCATAGTAATACTATACTGAATGGGGAAACGTTGAAAGCATTCCCCTAAAAACCAGAACAAGACAAGGATTCCTACTTTCACCGTAACTATTCAACACAGCGCTGAAAATTCTGGCCACAGTAATCAGGCAAGAGAAAGAAATTTAAAAAAAAATTTTGAATTAGAAAGAGGAAATATAATTTTCTGTTTGCTAATGATATGATCTTATGTCTGGAAAACATTAAAAACACTAACAACTCCAAAACTCTTCTAGATTTAATGAATGAATGAATTCAATACAGTTTCAGGATACAAAGTCAATGTATAAAAATCAGTAACATTTCTATACACCAATAAGGATCAAGTTGAGAACCACATCAAGAACTAATTCTCATTTACAACAACTATAGAAAAATGAAATACCTAGGAATACATTTAACCAAGGAGGTGAAAGGTACATCAGTATCCAATACAAAACACTGATGAATGAAATTGTTGAGGACACAAACAAATGAAAAAAATCCCATGCTTATGAATTGGAGGAATCAATATCATTAAAAAATGACCATACTGCCCAAAGCAAACTATAGATCTATTGAAATATCCAAATTATTTTTCACAGAATTAGAAAAAAAATATTGTAAAATTCATATACAACCTAAAAAGAGCCTGAATAGCCTAAACAGTCCTAAACATAAATAACAAAGCTGGGGTCATCACATTAACTTACTTCAAATTACACTGCAAGGATATAGTAACCAAAGCAACACAGTACTGGTATAAAAATAGACACATAAATCAATGGAATAGAAGAGAGATTTCAGAAATAAAGCTACATACATACAACCAAACTGATCCTCAACGAATCTGACAGAAACATACACTAGGGAAAGGATACTCTATACAGTCAATACTGGTGGTAAAATTGAATAGTTGTATTCAGAATAAAACTTGATCCCCATCTTTCACCATACAAAAATTCAATCAAGATGGATTAAAGACAAATGTAAGATGTAAAAATATAAAAATTATGTAAGAAAACCTTGGAAAAACTCTCAGCAAATGGCTTAGTCAAAAGTAAATGCAACAAAAACAAAAGTGGGCAAATGAGACTTAAACTAAAAAACTTCTGCACAGCAAAAGAAATAATAAACAGTGAAAAGATACTGTCAAATGGGAGAAAATATTTGCAAATTGTATATCCAGTGAATCCACAGGAAACTGAAACAACTCAACCAGAAAAAAAAAACAAATAACCTAATTAAAAAGTGGGCAAAGGAACAGAAAATTTTCAAAATTACAGATATAAATGGCCAACAAATACATGAAAAAATGTTCAACATCACTAATATCAGAGAAATGCACATTAAAACCACAGTGATATACCATATTACAGTAGTTAAGATGTTACTATTAAAAAGTCAAAAAGTAACCCACACTGGTGAGGGTGGAGAAAAGAGAATGTTTATACACTGTTGAAGGGAATGTGAATTGTACAACTTCTATTGGAAAACAGTATAGAGATTTCTCAAAGGGCAAAAATAGAACTACCATGTTATCCATCAATTGAACTACTGGGTGTCTACCCAAAGGAAAAAAATCATTTACCAAAAAGTTGCTTGTCCTGGTAATCACAGCACTATTCACAGTAGCAAATATGGAATCAACTTACGTGTCTATCAATGGATGACTAGATACAAAATGTGGTGTGTATATATGTCATGGAATAGTACTCAGGCATAAAAAATAAAATCATGTCTTTGGCAACAACGTGGATGAAACTGTAGGCCATTATCTTGAGTGAAACAACTCAGCAACAGAAAGTCAAAACTGCATGTTCTCACTTATAAGGAGGAGCTAATTAATGTGTACACTATAGATATAGTCTATATAACAAAACTTGTTAGCTTGCATTTATTAGCTATAAAAAACGAGTGGATACTAAATCCTCATCACAAAAATACCATGTGAGGTAATAAATGTATTTGTTAATTTAACCATTCCACAATATGTAAAAGTTTGAAAACATTATGTTGTACATGAAAAATACATACAATTTTATATACCCATTTAAAAATAATTAACTTTATTTGGAACAAAAAGAAATGAATGGCAAATCTAAATAAATTAAAAGACATACCACACATATGAGTGGATTGGAAGGCTCAACAGTTCTTACCAAGCTGATTTACAAATTTAAAGCAATTGCTTTTAAAATCCTGCAGGGTTTTTTGTAGACATAGGCAAGATTATTCTAAAATTGGCATGGAAAGACAGAGGAATTAAAACAATTAATACAATTTTGAAAAAAAAGTAGGAGGAATCAGTCAATTCAACTTCATACCTTATACAGTTCCAGTAATCAAGATTGTATGGTATTTGTGAAGGAATGGACATACAGACTCATGGAGAACAACAGAGAACTCAGAAATGACCTATGCAAATATCCCCAACTAATATTTTGCAATAGTGCAAAGCAGTTTAATGGAGTAAAGGTAGTCTAATCAAAATTGATGTTGGAGCAACTGGACTACAAGGAGGTGGTAAATGAACCTCAACCTAATCTCACAGCCTTACAAACTTATAAGTAAAACTATGAATCTTTTAGAAAAAAAATTAAGAGAAAATCTTTGAGATACACAGCTGAGCCAGTTCTTAGACTGCATACTAAAAGCACAATACATGAAAGGAAAAATGGGTAAATTCAATTCCATAAAATTTCAGACCTTTGCTCTGCAAAAGACCCTGTTAAACAGTTAAAAAAGGAAAGCACAAAATGGAAGAAAATATTGTAAACCACATATCCAACAACAGAGTAGAATCTAGAAAATACAAAGAGCTCTCAAAACTCAACAGTACAAAAATAATCTAATTAGAAAATAGGCAGAAAACATGAAGAGACAGTTCACCTGAGAGTATGTACAGATGGCAAATAAGCACATAAAAATGTTCAAATGATGAGTCATTAAGGAAATGTATGTTAACAGGATAATGAGATATCTCTATATACTAATCAGAATGACTCAGACAAAAAACACTGATAACGCCAAATGTTTTACAGGATGAAGAGAAATTAGATTATTAATACACTGCTTGTGAGAGTACAAAATGGTGTAGCCATTCTGAAAAAGTTTGGCCATTTCTTTTTTCATTATAAATCTTATTTTAGGTTTAGGAGTACATGTGCATGTTTGTTATATAGGTAAACTGCATGTCACAGGGGGTCAATGTATAGATTGTTTTGTCACTCAGTTAATAAGCATAGCCATTCTGAAAAATTTTGGCAGTTTCTTAAAAACTGAGCATAAAATTAACCATACAACCTAACAACCGAACTCTTGTATATTTATTCTAGAGAGGTGAGAACTTATGTTTACATAAAGTCTATATGTAAATTTATGGTAGCTTTTTCATAACCCAAATTGAGAAGAACGTAGGTATTCTTCAATGTATACATGAACTGTGGTGCATTTCTGCCATGAAACACTACTCAACAGTAACACATTATAAACTATAGATACAGGCAGTAACTTGGATGAATAGCCCGAGAATTATTCTGAGTGAAAAAAGAAAGCTAATCCCCAAATGTTACTTAATATCAGATTTTTGAAATAACCAAAATTATAGAAATGGAAAAGAAATTTGTGGTTGTCAGTGATGAGAGAGTAGGAGTGAGATGGAAGTGATTATTGGTATCAAAGGGTTAAGGATCCTTGTATTGATGGCAATGTTCTGTGTCTCAATTGCATCAATGTCAATATCCAATGTCAATACAGATTTCCAAGATATTACCATTGGGTGAAACTGAATATACAGAAGATCTCTCTATTATTTGGTACAACTGCATGTGGCATTCATCCCTCAAGGTAAACATTTCTTTACAAAATGAAGCAACAAAAAACTAAGGAGCTTTGAAGTGAGTATGAACTTTAGTAAATTATCATTTATCAATACTGGCCAATTCATTTTGAAGTTGTTAACAAACAGGGGAGACCATGAATAGGATGTAAGAGAACTCTCATATTCTACCGACTTTTCTATAGATCTAAAACTTGTGAAGCAAAAACTATATACATAAATAAAATGAGAAAATATGAAGATACACTTATGTGTTGTGCCATTTAGAAAGTGGCATTATTAGCTTCAAAGAGAATAAAGGACCTCTTCAAGGAGAACTACAAACCACTGCTCAGTGAAATAAAAGAGGACACAAACAAATGGAAGAACATTCCATGGTCATGGATAGGAAGAATCAATATTGTGAAAATGGCCATACTGCCCAAAGTAATTTATAGATTCAATGCCATCCCCATAAAGCTACCAATGACTTTCTTCACAGAATTGGAAAAAACTGCTTTAAAGTTCGTATGGAACCAAAAAAGACCCTGCATTGCCAAGATAATCCTAAGCCAAAAGAACAAAGCTGGAGGCATCACGCTACCTGACTTCAAACTATACTACAAGGCTACAGTAACCAAAACAGCATGGTACTGGTACCAAAACAGAGATATAGACCAATGGAACAGAACAGAGCCCTCAGAAATAATACCACACATCTACAGCCATCTGATCTTTGACAAACCTGACAAAAACAAGAAACGGGGAAAGGATTCCCTATTTAATAAATGGTGCTGGGAAAATTGGCTAGCCATAAGTAGAAAGCTGAAACTGGATCCTTTCCTTACTCCTTATACAAAAATTAATTCAAGATGGATTGGAGACTTAAATGTTAGACCTAAAACCATAAAAACCCTAGAAGAAAACCTAGGTAATACCATTCAGGACATAGGCATAGGCAAGGACTTCATGTCTAAAACACCAAAAGCAATGGCAACAAAAGCCAAAATTGACAAATGGGATCTAATTAAACTAAAGAGCTTCTGCACAGCAAAAGAAGCTACCATGAGTGAACAGGCAACCTACAGAATGGGAGAAAATTTTTGCAATCTACTCATCTGACAAAGGGCTAATATCCAGAACCTATAAAGAACTCAGTCAAATTTACAAGAAAAAAATAAACAACCCCATCAAAAAGTGGGCAAAGGATATGAACAGACATTTCTCCAAAGAAGACATTCATACAGCCAACAGACACATGAAAAAATGCTCATCATCACTGACCATCAGAGAAATGCAAATCAAAACCACAATGAGATACCATCTCACACCAATTAGAATGGCAATCATTAAAAAATCAGGAAACAACAGGTTCTGGAGAGGATGTGGAGAAACAGGAACACTTTTACACTGTTGGTGGGACTATAAACTAGTTCAACCATTTTGGAAAACAGTGTGGCAATTCCTCAAGGATCTATAACTAGAAATACCATTTGACCCAGCCATCCCATTACTGAGTATATACCCATAGGATTATAAATCATGCTGCTATAAAGACACATGCACACGAATGTTTACTGCGGCACTATTCACAATAGCAAAGACTTGGAATCAACCCAAATGTCCATCAGTGACAGACTGGATTAAGAAAATATGGTACATATACACCATGGAATACTATGCAGCCATAAAAAAGGATGTGTTCATGTCCTTTGTAGGGACATGGATGCAGCTGGAAACCATCATTCTCAGCAAACTATCGTAAGAACAGAAAACCAGACACCACATGTTCTCACTCGTAGGTGGGAATTGAACAATGAGATCACTTGGACACAGGAAGGGGAACATCACACACCACGGCCTACTGTGGGGAGGGGGTGGGGGGAGGAATAGCATTAGGAGATATACCTAATGTAAATGATGAGTTAATGGGTGCAGCACACCAACATGGCACATGTATACATATGTAACAAACCTGCACATTCTGCACATGTACCCTAGAACTTAAAGTATAATAATAAAAAAGAAAAAAAGAAAGTGGCATTGTTTTTATAATAAAAATAGTTTTTATAGTTTTCATTATTGTTTTTATGGTAAAAAATGTAAAAATCTGTGAAATAAATCACACTATAAATATACATTGGTAAATATATCTGTGTATGTTATATATGTTTACATAGATTAGATTAATAATAATATTAGCTAAATTTTTTAAAAAGGCAAAGATATTGGTGATAATAAATCATATTGTGTGTCAATGTGTGAAACCTGATATCACTCAATATTTTTATGTACGAAGAGAAGTATATATAATCCCACATGTGTCTATGGCTGTGTTTTTAAAATATTTCATCCAATGTTCATAATAATCGGGTCTTTTAGCTCCTCTCAAAATCAGGTGTAATTAATTATCATACTTAATCTTTGGATCACTAAATATACAAAAACACTTGACTCAGAGAAGACATACAACTACTGTTTGTTCAACCAAGATTTGTGTTGTCCAGGATATCACAATTATTGAGGGGAAGAGGGAAGGAAACCACAAACATATCCTCCTTCTAAAATTGGAGTTCATTTCACCACAGTTTAATTTCTGGTATGGCTAAAAAGGAGAGCTTTCTTCTGTGTTTTTTCTTTGTTTTCCCCATCATCTTTGGCAGATGTCACATACATAGTAAGTGCTCATTAAGTATAAGTTGAAGAGGATGAAGTCATTTCTCCCTCTAAGACAACTCTCTTGCTTCTCATGGTCTTGCCATTTCATAGTTGAGACAGTAAAACTTGGCAATTTTCATTCACAGTTTTGAATGATTTAGAATTCTGTTTTGCATTTCAGTTTTGTCTGAACCCATATGGTAAAGTCAAAACTCCAAAAAAATCTGATAAATTCCATCTTGCGCTAGCCATTCCCTGTGGCTTGGTACAGCACTACAAGCTTTTGCACTGCTTAATTTTTTCGTTGTTCCATTACCATCTGTATCTGCATCTTTAGACTTGAATAGGTCTTGCAATTGCCTGAAACACAGTATCAAAGAGCTCCGATAAGTCCATTTGTTAAGGATGAGTCTCTAAGAGGCTAAGAGAGTAAATAAACCAATCTGAGAACACAGAGTTTGCAGTACTAGAGTAGCATCATACCTCAGCACAAGTATGCTCACCTGTAAAGGATAACTCTTGGAGTTAGAGAGCCCAGATTTAGAGTTAATAAATTGTCACTTGTTGGTATGAATACTTACCAAGTAATTAATATGTATTCAATACTAAGGACAAAATGTGTTAGATACTTTTTAAATTCTCCAAGCAAACCTTTGAACTAGCCCCACTAAATTGTCAGTTTCATTTTATTATTTATCAAAATGCTAGGCACTATAAATTTAGTTTTTTTCCAGGGTACAAATTGCATCTAGGAAGATGCCAACAAGAACATGTAGGTAGTCTTCACAGTGAATTTTACGTTTGAGCTGTATCTTGGGGAATGAGTGGGCTTTGAGCAGGCAGAGTATGATGGAAAGGATATTCTGTTCTAAAGGATCATCCTGTACCAAAGATCCAAAAGAACTTGTAATTGAATGAAATATTCAGATAACAATGTGGCAAAATGCATGACTGAAAGTAATATGAGATATCTGATAAGCAGGAAGGTAACTTTAGATCTAATTATGGATGGCCTTGAATGCTAGATGAAACATTCTGGACTTCATTCACTAGCTAACTGTGAACTGAAATGTGGAATGCTGTGACCCTCTGGCAGCACCGTGAATCATGCATTGAGGGGGAATCAGAGATAGGGACACCAGGTAGGTCTTCTCAGACTAATTGGTTGAGGGTGAACAAGAGCTTTGAGCTCATTAATATGCTTTGCTCTCTATTAGACTTTATGTCCTGTGGCTCATTAATTCCCTGTTGATATAGCCTCAGGCTGTGTTTCTTCCTCACTGAGTTCATGGGGTAAAGATTTTCCTCTCCCTCTTAAAAGTATATCAACATCCAGCCTTGCTGGGCTGTGCAGCATTTGCCTATTCCTTTGTGAGCACTTCTGACCCATAAGAGAGTTCAGTTTGAAATGTTAACTTAAAAGCTGGGGGAAAAAAATAATTAGCTATCATCGGCTCTGGCTTAGGTATTCACAACATCTATTTCTGAGACTTTCCACAACAGACACGTGGTTTCTTTGTTATGCCATTGGTCTTATTTCTCCACAGGATGCAATTTAATAATTTGGGGGGTTACTTTTATTATTCAGCTTGCTTGTTTGATGAGAAGAGATGGAATAGGCCAAGGCAAAGGCTTAGATAATAGTTTTCTTTTTTCAATACATTGAAAATATTTACATAATTGTGTGTCTCCTGTTACATATAAACACCTAAGATAAAAACAAAATCTAAAAGAAGAGAGTGAAGAAATTAGAACAAATGGAAAATGAGACTCAGAATGAGATAATAATAATGAGAATGACGCTAGTACCCGCAATTATTATCCTGAAAACCTGCACCCTTTTCAGCGATGGGCCATCAATTGGGCTGTAAACTTTCTCGTAATTAACCCTGGGACTGTAAGCCTTTTCAAATGTCTCTAGAGGGAAGAAAGGGAAAAGTAAACAAAACACACATGCCAAAAAAAAATGTATTCATCATTTCTGTTTGTTCTATTTCTCTAACATCTAATGGTACTCAGGAGGATATTATAGGTTGTAATGAAAACAGTTCTTCAAAAATATCCTTGTAGTACAGATGCCACTTTGAAGAATTTTTCTCAATTTGCCCATTAGTATAAGGTTGAAACACATTTCAATAACATAAATGGAATGAAGTTGGGTGAAAGAAGGAAGAATACAGTAATGCTGTCTAAATATGGAGTTTTCTATTCATCCCATGTAATCCAAGACTAGGTCTTAAAACAGGCATTCTCAATCTCCAGTGGTGTTGGTGTCCAGAGAATATTCTCCAGTGCATAGTTGAGGCCACCATCAGATCTGTTAGAACATTCCATCTTGGACCAAGTTTCTTTCTGGTATATCATTAAGACAAACTGGATGCAAAACATACAGCTAAAGAAGCAAATACATTAATTTGTGATGTGATAATAAATATGTCAGTTTAATATTGAAAAACTTCACTAAAATTATTGACTTAGGATTTACAACAGTTAATTATAATTTTTGACTTTTTAATTATGGTTGCTTGACTTCTTGAGTAAATACTTAATTTATTTGTTTTTCTTTAAAGCTAAACACAAGGCATTTCTTAGAAAAGAAGACAAGGCAATGAAATAGATTCGGTCCCCAAGCAACCTGACTGGTTAATATTGGGAGCTAAGGAGGTGGTGGGGAAGAAGGGGAGCATAGGATGCATTAAACACAAACTTCTGTTTCATAGCCTTGCAAGTAGCTATTTCAACTTAAGAAACATTCAAATTGGATCCCATCCAGAAGTAGGTTAAAAATGAGAGTTTTATTTCTTGCTTTCTCTATTGAGCATTTTCAGCATCTTTGCTGCAGAACCTCCCAAAGTTATTTACCACAGGTGTGTTCGTAATTATGATATATTATAAACATTTACACTGTATAATGGTCCTCAACATCTTGCATCTGTGACCTGGTACCTGTGTACCAAGCAGTCATGCAAAGCAGGTAGAAATACAGGCTGCCAACTTCTGGTAAAAGGGCTTTGTTTTGTATCTTCTTTTCTCAGATGTGCCATTCTCTTAGGACATTAATATTTGTGTAGCAATTTTTCTCTCAGTTTTCTACATTGCTTCAGTTAAATGCACCTTTTTAACTTAAAATATTAACAATGTTTAACAGAAACCTTTCTAAATGACATGCATGCTTCATTGTCTTCTTAAACCAAGTTAAGATAAATTTATATTTATTTTCTAAATGACCCAGAGTTTATTGCATCAATAATTGGATCATGATGAAATGAGTCCCATTGGTGAGTATTAATGACGCGTGAGCAGATTTTGCTTGGTCACATGTGTCCTTGTCTTATGAGCCCTTGACTTTATTATATAATAATAATACTGATTCATCTTCTATATTACGAGTCCAACTGTCAGTTATTATGCTTACTGGTATCTATATTCCTACATGTATTATCATTTCCCCAGGTCCACCCCCTTTAATGGATATCACTCCTTCTTTCTTTTTTTTTTTTTTTTGAGATCGAGTCTCGCTCTTGTTGCCCAGTCTGGAGTGCAGTGGTGCGATCTTGGCTCACTGCAATCTCCACCTCCTGGGTTCAAGCTATTCTTCTGCCTCAGCCTCCCGAGAAGCCAGGATTACAGGCACCCGCCACCACACCTGGCTAATTTTTTGTATTTTTAGTAGAGACGGAATTTCACCATGTTGGCCAGGCTGGTCTCAACATCACTCTTTCTTAAAGCATACCTCCCATAATAGCAACAGCATTGGTGACATTCACCAACCACAGCACTTATCTAGCACCTAATGTACCTCAAAGACCCTATTAGGAGCTCTACACCCATTTACCTTCACAATTGCTTATGCAGTAGCTAATTGACTTAGGTGAGGAGAAAAAATACACAAATTTCAAGAGGGATGAAAATGTGCTTTTCACACAGAAACAATACACATACATACAACTAAAAGAGGCACAACAAAATATTTTTGGAAGGAAATCTGTAAGAACATCTGTCATACAGGTAAATAAATTAAAACGAATATGTCTAAACAAGAGAATTCAAATCCCACACAGGAAATTCCCCAGATATAAGAAATTTACATCTAAGGGAAAAATAATAGGAACTTTCAGATTTTATTTTATTTCTCAGTATAACCCTTATCTTTAATGCTGTTCTGTTTATGCTATTGTTATTAAAATTCAAGAATAGGAATAAAAGAGGACCGCGGATGGAGTGAGCAAGAAAGATGAAGGAGCCGAAAAGTGATCAGGAGAATACTATCCTGGGTGCTAAAGATGCTATAAAATGGCTTCAGAAATCAAGAAAAGAAGTTGGTGTGGAGATAAAGAAAATGAGCATCTGAGGCCAGGCCCAGTGGCTCTCATCTATAATCCCAGCACTTTGGGAGGCTGAGGTGGGTGGATCACGCGGTCAGGAGTTCGAGACCAGCCTGGCCTACCTGGTGAAACCCCGTCTCTACTAAAAGTACAAAAATTAGGCGGGCATGGTGGCGCATGCCTGTAATCCCAGCTACTAGGGAGGCTGAGGCAGGAGAATTGCTTGAACCCAGGAGGCGGAGGTGGCAGTGAGCTGAGATCACTTCACTGTTTCACTGCACGCCAGCCTGGGTGACAGAGTGAGACTCCATCTCGCAAAACAAACAAACAAACAACAACAACAACAACAAAAAACGAGCCATTGGTATATTGATTGTGAGATGCCACAAGTGCACCTAGAAGGCCACATGACAGCTGGCTGTACTCTTCTTGAGATCCTCAATATGGGAGGTCTGAGGAGAAGATGAGCCGCTAGAAGAGAGGAGACAAGAAACAAGGCTAATGCATTATCTCAGAAGCAGAGGAAGCAGAGGACTTCAGAAGGATGGGGGTGGTGGTCAGGAAGTCTCAATTATATTTTGCAATAACTAAAATAGCAACATAATTTTAGTGATTCTTTTATGTGACTATGTGGGTTGAACCCAAATGGGCTGGGAAAACATCAAATTTTTTGGAAATTCTGGTCTCTCTTGAAATTAACAGTCTTCCTTAACTGTTCTTTGAAAACAGTTCATAAAAACTAATTTGCTTTCCATCTATATTCCCCAGTATTTAACCTAGATGTTTATCATTCATTCTTCCTGCACTTTTTCATCCTTTGCAATTGCAACTAGAGTTCTGTGTCTAAATTTCCACTTTGACTTCTCTCCAACATATTTCTGATTTACTCGTCACCTTGACTAGGCTCTTTTACCAGCCTCATATAAGAACTTCACAGTTAAAAATGTCCTCTCTGCCTATCTAATCCTGTACCACCCTCATGGGCACATATAGACTGTGTATCAAAGAAGCCGGCTATACCAGGAGCGCATACAAGCAACTGTTAAAATCCAAATAACTATTTTGTTACTGAAGCTTTTAAGCATCAGAGCTTAAAATGAAGCATCTTTTGTAGTTTTGTTTTAAGTTGTTATATGTAAATTAAGTTATTCTTCCATTTCACAGTTGGTAACACCTAGAAAACCTGATTTAAAAAAACACATCCTAACCTTGTTCTGTAGATAAAAACCAAATTGCTTGGGAGAAAGAGGACGCAGATAGCATCTGGAAGGGAAAAAATTGGTGTTAACAAATATATAATGTGCTCACAATGGAAAGCCCCCACTTCTCACTTTCCCTCTTCCTTCCAGCTGACATGGGTTTGGGTTTGTTTTGTTGTTATTTTATAAGCTGTCACAGTGGTAGATGCAGATTGAAGCTCCAGGCAATTGCAATTAAATCAGGAAAAAGATATGCATTCACCAAGGTTAACACAAGCTGCAGCTTAATCTGGGTGAAACAAACACACACATCCAAGGGCCTTAAAATAAATTCAGCCATTTCAATCACCTTCTTTTAATATCTGCCCCCACCCTACAACCCCTGCAATAACTTAAAAAAAATGCACAATGAAAAGCTAAATAAATAAGTTCCCAAGTCAATATACATGTCATGAAAATTTTCAGCTACCAATGTAACATGTTATTTCAATTTATTGGCTATTGATCTCAAAACAAGTCATTATAGTATTAAAGACAAATTTTGATACAATTGAGGCTTCCCATATGTAAGCCATAGACACATGTATAAACTTAATATTGATTGACTTAACAGATAAATATTCCTAATGGGCTCATTGTTCTAATTTGTGTTTGAATACATGTCTCTTTTTAAATTTGGTTTGAGGATATAAATTTTGGTAAATGGCTTATCAGCATTACATCTAAATAGATGTGCATGTTACAAATACATTGAGGATGGTGGTTCAAATGTAGTAGGCCATATGAACTTTATATGATTGGGTTTTTGTGATGGCATTACATTTGTCGTCATCTCTTGTCATTATCATTTTTTAAATGACCTATTTAATTTGGATACTTTCAATCTCTATAGGTAACTCTCCATATTACTGCCAGACCTATTATCCTTAAAAAAAAAATAACTTCTATTTTTCTCAAAATGTCGTATGCCTCTGTTTCCTACAGATATAAATTCTAAACTCTTTAGCTTAATTGTTAAAGTTATCTATTTTTCTCTATGCCCTTGTTTTTTTCTGATTAAATTACTTTATAGGAATGTACTTATACAAAGCTTAGACCTAACAGTCTTGATTAACTCATCTTTAACCAAGCTTCTGAGCCTTTGTTAGTGCTGCTCCTACAGCTTGGGACGGTATTTTCACTGCCCCCACAATTATCAGTCTCCTAGTATTTCTTAAAGACTGAAGCCCCGGTGCGTGATGTTCTCCTCCCTGTGTCCATGTGTTCTTATTGTTCAACTCCCACTTATGAGTGAGAACAAGCAGTGTTTGGTTTTCTGTTCCTGTGTTAATTTGCTGAGAATGATGGTTTCCAGCTTCATCCATGTCCCTGCAAAGGACATGAACTCCTCCTTTTTTCAGACTGAAGGCATCCTTTTGTGATGCCTTATCTAATGCTCCCAGTTAGACTCACTCCTTCCTTTGCACTGCCAGCAGTACTTTGCTTATACTTTTTGAAATAACATGTGTTTTATTCCATTGCCTTGATTTTAGTCATTAACACTTGCATCTCTTGATAGACATTTTTATCATCTTAAGGTAAGGGGCCACATCCAATATAATTCTATATTTCACTCCCATATTATCTAGATTACTATTGGTACCTGGTAGGTTTAGACTTATTAATTTATATTTTAATCCACAAATCTAACCATCTGTTTATTCAATAATTTATCAGCTCTCACATAAATATTGAGCTCCTTATATGATACTCAATGGTAACTAAGATACAGTGAATGAACCGTAACGAAGACACAGTGAATGAACAGACAGTAGTACCTATCCTGGCTTCACTGACATTCTTGTCTGAAAGACAAGCTTTAACAAGTAGTTGCAAGGAAATGTGCAATGAGTGTTTGGTCTAGTTTGAACACTAGGAAAAGAAGAATGCCATAGTGTAGGTATCATTAAAGTCCACCTTGAGAAAGTGTTCTTTAATTTGAAGTTTGAGTGATTAGAAAATGTTCACCAACTTAAAAAGGGGAAGAAGGCAGAACGGGGTGTTTCACTCTAAAGAAGAAAGAGAATGTGGAAATCTGGAAAGATGAAAGAAATTCTTTATAGTTATTTTCTGAAAGAGAAAGTGGGAGAAAAGAATGAAGGAGAATGACAGAAAAATACTAAAACAAGGGTTTTATGGAATAAGACCTCAAAAGGATGTAGAAAAGCCATTTAAATTTATAGTCTTGAGCAATAGCAAAATAAGTAAGATAATTTTGAAAAGATTCTATTATATTCTGACTTCTCCAAAGAGAACTTAAGGATGCCCTTAAACAATAGTCAAATGATAAGTGAATAGGGAAGGTGGGAATTGATTCTAGCATCTACAGATAAGACCAAATATATTTGTCATTACCAAACAATGGTATGACTATGTGCTTAATTGGCTATCTATAGTCAACTCTGAATATCTATCCCATATCTAATTCATCGTTTCAACTATAAGACCCAAAACCTAGTTGGTATCCAATAAATCATTGTTGTGTGATAGAAAATATTTTAAACATTGCATATCTTCCCAGATGTGTGCAAATTGTTACATTGCCCACATGTTATAGAGACATATATATGACAGCTTTCACTTTTATTTCTCACATCTCTCAGATGCACATTTTTTGCTTTATTGGCTTCAAACTCATATTAATACCATAAAATCAGCCCTGGGGGCACTATTAGGCTATAAGTATTTCTCTGCTTCAAATGTTGTATATCCATACTCCTACATCATTATTTCCCAGTGTCTGTTATTTTCAGAATTTTCTGAAGGCAAGATTCTTGCCCTCCTCTGTCATTTAGACTTAATTTATTCTCTTAAAAATTGCATTCAAGTCAGAACCAGTTATTACTAAATGGTACAGTTTGTTCCTTTTCTAATGTTTTTCCTTTGTTTTGTTTCTTTTCTACACTTCTACTTTATTTTCCTCTCTCACTCTTAAATCCTTTCTGCAGTAATGGCAACTAGTGGTCCTTTTGTTCTGTTTAAGCAATTTATGGAACAGCTGGTTCCCAACATCCCAATAATTTTGTACATGATTAATTGTCAAAATAGTCTTTATTTTAATGAACTCAACTTAGCCTCTTTGTAACCTTTGTAAAAAAAATTCTACGTTATGCTTTCTAGAGACATTAAGAAAAAAATAAATAAAATTACTCTCTTTCTTGCATGGTAGAATTCCACTATTTTAAGACAATGCTTACAGTATACTTTTTTCCTTCTAAACACAATATGGTCCAGATGACAGGTATGTGTTCCTGATCTCTTGAGAGTTACATATCCCTGTTTCAACCCCTGTCCTGTGTTCCACAGAAGTTTAGATCGACCACCAATATTTCTGGAATTTAATGGGTTAACTGCATTCTCAAGGCTCTCTATGTTTGTGGTTTGTGTTTCTATATACAGTCATTCTTACCCCAACCTAATTAGTCAGGATAGGGAATTTTGCAATTTCTCAATGTCTTGATTCCATTTAACACAAATGATTTGCAGAATATTGAAGATTCTGGGAATACAGTAGTGTAGAGGAATGGTTTATTTCTATTTTCCAATAATGTATACCCTTGAAACAGAACACTTAACATTCCTATTCTTATACTGCCTTTTACTGTCTTATACTTTCTTTTTCACTGATTAACTTTATTCTATGCCCTTCCCAGTCTCTTTATCTTCTCATTGGCTTATCTTCTCACTGCACTATCTTCTCTGTCTTTTCCCTTCTCATTGAAATTGTGGGTAGATCCTCTCTCCCCACTCTCTCTGTAACTCTGTCCCTCTCCTTCACCCTTTCCTTTCTTCCTCTCTTTCTTCTCCTATCTCTCCAACCTCTTAACCATCTCTCTGCTTACCTCACTATTAGTTCTAGTTTCTAAATTCAGAAAATGAGTCTCAGAGAAGTTAAGTGACTTGTGCAAGTTCACCTGGTTAGCAAGATTAGGATCCATACTCTGCTCTGTCAGCCATCTATTTTTGTTTAGTTTGACCTTCTTAAAATTAATGTTGTTAAATCTGACCTGTGATGACTCCTTGTTAGACAGTAAAAGCTTATTGAATTACATATTTTATGCTTTTTGGAAATGTGGCCAATGTGTAATGGATACTGTTAACAACAAATTGAATAAAAGGTATACGCTTAATACCAGAGTGAATTAGGGCAAGCTGCAAACCATGTGATATATTACTGGAGTCATTGTTATTGAATTAAAGCTTTCCTAGTATTTTATATATGGACTACTAATCAAACATATATATGTATTTTAATATGGTCCATCTCTGAATGATGAAACATGAAAAGAAAACATTGCACCCATCACTGTTACATTGTTTTTAATTTTGAAAGTAACTAATGTATTTATCTAGAAATAAAATCATATTAACCCATACAAGCTTATACATAGCATAAAACATTATATAATACACATTAAATGAATAGATATTTTTACATGTGTGAAGATTGAAAGTGAAGTGTGGGGTATAGTAATCCCAGAAATAAGGAAGCTATGAGTGGGGGAATCATAAAAATATGAAAAGAAACTCCTTCCAAATTATTGAATGATTCTTAAGCTGTGCATATGCAGAGTAAAATTTCAAACAAAAGCAATAGCTATAATTGAACAGTTTCAGCAATTGCCTTTTGAATTTGTGCTTTTAAATTTTATACTTTTACATTTTGATATAACTGGAAGCTTACAGGAAAACTGTAAACTGTGTATCCAGATTCACCAAGTGCCTTTATTGCTCTCTGTGTGTATGAATATATATGTAAAATAAATGTTACACATATAAAACTAAGCTGCATGATCCATGATCTAATTTTACACACACACAATTTTTTAAGTATTTGAGAAGTTGTAAATATCATATCCCTTTTTCTCTAAATACTTCCTAGTGTAATTTTTAGGAATAAAGATAGTATCTTACATATGCACAGTACTGTGATCAGAATTAGAAAAATTTACGTGGATACAATGCTGTTAGGTACTCTACAGTCCATATTTAAAATCTGTGTGTTATCCCAGTAATGTTTTGCATACTATTTTATTCTTAGACCAGGATCCAACGCAGGATTACATAGCATATTTAGTGTTCATGGTTCTTTAGTCTGTAATCTGGAACGGCCTTTCAGCCCTCCTTCAAGTTTGTTGACTATGAATTTTGAAGAGTACTGGACAGTTATTATGAAGAGTGTCCTAAATTTGAGTTTATCTGATTTTGTTTAATAATTAGATTCCTATATGCTTTCCTGGAAGGAATACTACAGAGATAGTGCTGTATCCTTCTCAGTGTATTTTATCATAAGCACATGATATCCATTAGTCCCAATGTTGGTGATATTGACTTTGAGAACCTGGTGTTATAGTCTAAATGTGTGTGTCCTTCCAAAATGCATATGTAGAAACTGAATCCCTAATGCAGCGGTATTAAGACGTGGGACTTTGGGGAGGATGCTAGGTCATGGGAGTTCTGCCCTCATAAATGGGATGAAGGCACTTTTAAAGAGATTTCAGAGAGCTGCCTTGCCTGTTTGGCCCCTTTTACCATGTGAGGATGCAGCAATAGGGTGCCTTCTATGGAGCAGAAATGAGCCCTCACCAGACACTGAATCTACTACCTTCTTGGTCTTGAACTTTCCAGCCATTTTAACCGTGAGAAATGAATTTCTATTATTTATAAATTAGTTGGTCTAAGGTATTTTGTTACGGCAGCGAGAACACATTAAGACACTTGAAGTGTCTGAGTTATATCTACCATGAAGTTACTATTTTCTCCTTGTAATTAATGAGTCGCTTGTGGACAGGTATCCTAAAAATACTCAACTCTTCTCTTTCTTGACAAAGTATCACTCAATAGCTTAGTTCCATTGATGGTTTTCCAAAGCCACCGTTCGTTCTGTATTTATTAGTTAAACTTCAACTGTAAGGAAGAATTTTTTTTTTCATTTCTTTATTTATTCAGGTAATTATCTATAGAATTTTGAACTCACAAATCCTTTTGTTACGCAATGAGTCATAGCCCATTACTCTTATTATTATTTTGATGTCCAAATTGTTTTTAGTTTTTGGCCAGTCAAGTCCCTTTAAGCTGGCTTCTGTGTCACTTGGATATGTACTTTCTTTATATATTCCTCACTTCAAGGCATATCAAAAAAAAAAAAAAAAAGAAAACAAAATAGCATATGACAAAGCAAGTGAGAAATTTAATTGGAAGCAGATCGACCACTGTTTGTGTTTCTCTAATTCAAATTTAGGGGACTTGCATTATGATTATTTAGGTAATCCTCAACCAGTGAATCCAATGAAAGAATTTCTTAATAATAAATGCGTGAAAAAAACATTAAAAAAAGAGTATCAAGTTTATTGTTTACTTTCCCTGACCCAGCCCTGAAGTCAATCTTTCCTCCAAGCCACCTTAACTTAGTTTAAAGAAGGGTTGCACTTAGAAAACTGAACCTGAATGCTATGCATCTTTTTTGCTAAGGGTGTGCCATTACTTTTAAAACCTTTAAGATGGAAGAAAATGACAAACTCTGTGTGTGTGTGTGTGTTTATATCTATATTTTAAAATTATTCTTTCATGTATTTTTCTATTCCATTCTCTCTCACCTCTCCCTCTCCTCTCTCTCTCTTGTCTTTCTGTCTCTCCACTCTAGCCCTATGGTTTGATATTATTCCACAGGTCACTAAAAACTAAAACTTCTTTCATCTCTCTTTTATCTTTCTTTTTTGTCTTTATAAAATTGATAAATATCTTCCCATTTCTCTTCAAATTTACTGACCCTTTTCTCTACTGCCTCTACTTCTCCACTTTCCTGTTAAGACTTTCAAATGAATTATTCACTTCAAATGTTACACTTTTCCATTTTATTATATTTTTATTATTTCCATTTTACTGTTAAAAGTCTCCATATTTTCACTCATTATGATTATCTTTATTAAAAGTTATTAATATACTTATTATAGCTGCTTTAAAACCCTGTCTGAAATTTAAAATATCTATGTAATTTGGGGCAGCTTCTAGTTACCTCTTTTTTTCTTAATTTTAGGTTATACATGTATCTATATATATATAAAGATAAATATATCTTTATTTTTGTATATATCTTTTTTTATCTCATACTAAACATTGTGAATAATACATTTTAGAGGCACTCTATTCTGTTATTTTCCTTTGCAGAGTATTTAATTGATTAACCAGCTAAACTGTCTAGAGTCAAATCCTAAATTTTATGGTGACAATTGCTGAAACTGTTCAATTACAGCTATTGCTTTTGTTTGAAATTTCACTCTGCATATGCACAGTTTAGGAATCATTCAGTAATTTGGAAGGAGTTTCTTTTCACATTTTTATGATTTCCCCCTCTCATAGCTTCCTCATTTCTGGGATTACTACACCCCACACTTCACTTTCTATCTTGACTTGAAACAATAAACTACAAAAACCCTCAAACATTTTCAGCTAAAGTCAGCATTCTCCCACACATGGAAATCCCCTTTGATCTTTTAAAAACAAAAGCCAGCGGAATATAATTTAGGCAAAGCAGAACAAAAATATCACAAATGAAATCAAAAGGGAGATGAAATATTTCAGAGATTCATCTGTTGTAATGCTAGAGCCCTGGACAGGTACCTCTTCAAAGAGAACGAAATTCAACAATTACCATTGTATTTATACATGTAATATTCTAATTGGACTCCAAAATCTTTTGGTTGACAACAGTACATGTTACTGGGAATCCGTCTAGTAACAATGTGGACTAGTACATCTTTTTATAGGTTTAGCCATATTCATAATAGAAAAATTAAATAACATTAGATTGATGAGGTTTCTAGAAGACTTTTTTCCTTTTTTTCTTTTTTTAGATGGAGTCTCACTCTGTCGTCCAGGTTGGAGTGCAATGGTGTGATCTCCGCTCATTGCAGCCCCTGCCTCTGAGGTTCAAATGATTCTCCTGCCTCAGTGTCCTCAGTAGTTGGGATTACAGGCGCTCACCACCACACCCAGTTAAATTTTGTGTTTTTAGTGGAAACAGGGTTTCACCATGTTGGCCAGGCTAGTCTTGAGCTCCTGATCTCAAGTGATCCACTGGCCTTAGCCTTCCAAAGTGCTGGGATTACAGACGTGAGCCACCACGCCCGGCCAAAGACATTTTAAACAAAACAAATTTAAGAATGCATTTAGGAATACTGGAACATGTAATCTTTTATTTAAAAATGTTCCCCTGCTTATGGAAACTGATACAGGATGTATGCGTAATGTTTTCGACTCTCAATTTTCTTTTGCTATTTTCCCTTTTACTCCTTTCCTTTTGCCGTTATAGATATAGACTCCATTCCTTCAACACTCCTCACTTCATCCTGGTGATATAAAATAAAGACTGGAAGTTCCAGAAGTTTTCTGGAAGTTCCAGAAGACTTGAGGTTTCCAGAAGTTTCTAATCATTCTATGATTAAACTACACACTTATTATTTAGGAAATCATAGTATACAGAGAGCTAGTACTTCCTAAGAGCTCCCAGCTAGCATATGGCTGTGTCTGGACTGGAGCTTAGCTCTCCTAACTTTAAGTTATGTGCAATTCCTACTACAACTGTCTCTTATTTTACCTTCTTTTCTGGGTAAATGATACAAATCCTTCCTCAACAAAATGTTTCAGGCAAGAACCCCAGGACAGAACACCAGCAAATAATCTCTAGTTTTATCCATGAAAATGACTTAATTTCCACTACATCTTTGAGATATGAAGGAGGGAAGTATTCAGTATGCTGTTGGCTCAGTGGGTCTTTTATTCAATATTCATTAATTACTATAGCCTGGTGTTCTGCTGGGCACTGGAGAGAAGGTGATAAAAAAGATTCAGAGCCTATCTTCATAAAGCCCATAGCCTAGTGAGGCTTGTGACAAATACTGTTCTAGAGGCATAAAATATATAGTAGACCAATGATGTAAGGATAACTCTAGATGAGTGATTACAGATGGATTCACAAAGGCAATGGTGTTTGCCCCATATTTGTCTTGTTTAAAGAGCCTAGAATGGCTTTACAGGCTAAGGGGGACACTGTGGTATTTTACTCAGACTCATCTTTTAGACCAAGGAAGTTATGCTTCCATCTGTCTGGAGTTTTGGCTGTTGATGGCTTATAGCTGAATCTCTTTCTGTTGCTTACGTTCAGCCAAAGAAAGATGCCTTGTTCAAGACCACACCTCCATACCCACCAGAGAGATACCGCATTTAATGACAGGTCAGTTTTGACTACAAAGTCCTGGCTTCTTTGCTTTAATTCAGAAAAGTAGCAAATAAGATTTTCTAAGGTCTTGGTTTCAATGGTTTCACAGTTTAATTTCTCCTGCTACCCAATTCTACTTCTCTTACTCCTTTCAGCTTTTTTCCCATAGACCATGCTCCAGTAAACTTCCTGTGGTCCAAATATCCATCTTATAATATGTTTCCTGGAGAACTTTACCTAAGATATAGAGAAAAGGAATTATTTGTTTAAAATACCAAGAAAAGGCAAGAGGCAAGAGGCAAGAAACAATGGTTAAGTAGGCATAATGCATGGATTTGGTGAGGTTGGAGGGAAGGACTGAATACGTGGCTAATAGAGAAGAAGAGAGCATAAAGACCTTGGCTGGGGAATTCAGAGCTAATCTTGTGGACACTAGGAGGTCACTAAGAGTTTTCATTTGTTGTTTTCTTGTTGTTGTTTGTTTTTTTATGGTACATGACTAAAAGAGAAAGATCAGTCAAATGGCCATAGGAAAAAACACAGATGGTGATTTATCCTAGCTCTGTTTCCTCTTCTATTATTAGAATTTTTATGCTAAATTTTGTGTCTCATTTAAAAAACACTTACGAAAGATGTTGTTGCAGTATGTGGTAAAAATAATGAGATCATGGCTTCTGCTATCAAACTTTAAAAAATTACCTCTGACTCAAATTATAAGGAAAAAAAGTATTTTAAGGTTCTTGTAACAGAGAGAACACCCACATGGTGTGCCTTCCAATCATGGGGAATGAGAAAGGTTTTATAGGTGCAATGAGGTAGGTTTTGGTCAGGAAGATGTTGCAATCTTGCAGAAAGGAATTGTTTTCCTTTGCAATTTGGCCCATCTCAGTGCATGATATCCTGTTTTAGGAACTGTGAAACTGAAGAAGGAATTTAGAGGGAGAGGATTATTCTGTTTTCTTGGGAGCAAGGGGGTCAGTGTAACCATGGAGCAAGAAGTTTTGCAGGTCTTCATATTTAAGATGACTGAGCAAGAATTGGAAGGATTAATTCAGGGCTCTTGAGAGTTGAAAGTGTAAGGATTCTTGGCAACTAGATGAGGAGGAGGATGAAAGATGAGTTTTGGATGACTGGGGGCCAAAAATGAGTTGGGTTTAGATGATTGGTTGACAAGGAGGTGATGATTCTTAACCCTGATGTGTAGTGCTGCTGAGGAAGCGGATTTGTGAAAAGCTAATGGATTAAGCTAATGTATTGAGTTTGAATCTTCTGTGTAGCAGAGTGCAGTGAAAAAGGTATGGCCACACTGTTTACTAGTTCTTTGATCTTAGGAGTGTGACTTACCCTCTTGGTGTCCTGAGCTGAAAAATGAAGACATGAAAGAATACTAACTTCATAATGATGTTAAAATTGAAATGGAATCATGCACATGAAGCACTTAATACACTGAGGGTTAGAGAAAGTAAGTGATTACATCATACATATATATGATCATTACATTCTGATAATGAGTCTTTGACAAGAAAGTGAAAAGTAATGTGAATTGTAATAGCAAGCGTCAAGGGAGGTGCCTATCATGGTAGCAGTACAACTGACTTGTAGTTTCGAGTAAAGTTCACATAAATGCAAAAAGCTAAGTTTCACCCATCTGTTAAATGAAGTTTTATAGACCACCTCAGTAATGACATCAGATAAATATTTCTCCCTATTAAAAAGTAATATAATAAAATGTCAGAAAAAAATTTACAGTATCTCTTTTATGTGCCTTATCTTGTGTAGGTGGTAGAAATACTGGGGCAAAGAGTACAGTCGTAGTCACTGCCTTCATAGACAGACTCATGCCACAGTGCTTCTACCTTCTAAATGCAATCATTAAGTACACGGATAATTACATTGAGGAGCCAACTCTGGAGTCTCACACTCCTCCTCCTGCCTGGATTGCAGCTGGAGAATATGAGTATAAATTAATACATTTATTGGCAAATACTTAATGAGCACCTTTTGTATTCAGGGCACAGGACAAGGTACTTTGGAAGCTCGTGAGACAAATTAATCAAATATTCTCAAGGAGTTTCTGATGTACCCTGAGTAAAATATATACATATAAATAATGAAATTACAAAGTAGAAAATGTTCTACACTATAAAAGAGAAAAATTCTGCAGGGATGTTGAGAAATATGAAATTGTTTTTATTTGAAAGGAAAAAGGTCTTCGATGGTATTTTTCCTGGGACTTAATGAGTGAGACATAGTTGGATATGATCGGAAAGCCTTTCCATATACTATTTTCATACGCTATTTCTCTTCTTCCTCCCTGGAGTTTGTAATGCATGGTGCTGCCATGGGAAGATTTCTGGATGCAGGTCATAAAGATCTGAATTCTAGTCCCGTTTTTTGTTTTTCCGCTTACATGTCTCTAATACGTAGAATGATTATCTTTATGCAAAGTTTACATTTTACTAAGCACATCTCTGCATTTTCTGTCTCTTGACTTCGGGAGGAACCACTTAGAATTCTGAGCTTCAGTTTTCTCAATAGAAAAATGGGAAAATTAGCCCTTCTTTGCGGACATCTGAGGAGCAAGGATGTTAGGAATACGACAATCTTGTATGAACTGTAAAACATCATATGGCCGTGTAGAGTTGTAATCAGAACATTAAGTCCTGAACAAATCAAGCAACTCATTTCACAAAGTGTTGGATGACTGAGTTTTAAAGCTTCAAGCTCTTAATATACTATTCAACACCCTGAAAAGATAAAGTTGAGAAAGGGGGAAAAAAGAAGGAAAGGACAGCGGCTTCTTTTCAGAGGACCTGAATGCCCATTAAAATGCATCTAGCAGGGGTCATAAAACCAATGAGAAGGAGCAATTTACTTTTACTGCTGGGGCAGGAGCGATGCAACTATTTTTACTAACTACGACTGTTCCCAAGTCTATTAGAGTACCTAAAATATTTATGATCGCTGTGTCTGTGTGAAACACTGTCTGTCGCAAGCAGAAACGCTAACCTGTGTTGGAATGTGTTTGCTGTCATTTTCTTGTCTGATAATTAATGCAGTGGAAATAGAGAGGGGCTGAGCAAAATCCTCATATAGCACACGAAGAAAAGAAAAATGAAACCGTGGCACCATGCCAGGGGCAAGAGCTTTGCCAATTTGGCACTTTGCCTACCTAGACTGGGGGATTACCCTGTAGTATATTAAAGTATCAGCTTTTTAATTTACCAAATTATTTTCCAGATGTTTTTGGTAGAAAGGGACTTCTTGGCAAACACTTGAGTACTTGTCAGAGAATTACACACTTAATATTACACTACTCATTATTTTAATTAACGACAGGAAGAAGTTTGCTTGAAGACAATTCTTAACCACACAAAAAAAGAATGTTAATATTTTATGAGGTGAGGAAATTATCTTTAATACTGATGAATTGAAATGTTCAGAAATTATAACAGAAGGAATATTACTAGGAAAAAAATGAGCTGGTTGTAGTGACATTTACTGTTAGACAGCAATTATGACAGAAAGAGATCATAAGGAAAACTGATAGTCAGGCAGCATGCTGTAAGATTAGCAAGACATATGTGAAATTAATATGTACCATGCGTAAAAGGTCAATAAATAATAGTTCAATTAGAATTTGAGAATAGATGTAAAAATAGCGTTGGATGCAAGTGACATCAATCCTCATCTCTGGTCTGTTAGCAACTTTGTGTACTAATGTTCCTGCTATCGTTTCTTGAATGCTGTCTGTGTGTCAGGCATTCTGTTAAGCACTTTACACAAATGTTAGAACTTGGAACAACCACTTGTTATGCTCGGGAGAGTGAGTTTCATAGAATTTAAATCATTTGCTCAACCGCATTGAGCAAATAAGTGGTTGAGCCATTCCACAGTCTAAGTTTTAAACTGTGTTATCATTACCTCTCTAAATCATTCGGGAAAAAAAGAAGCTGAGTTTCTCCAGCTTTCAAAAGAATCGGCTGCTGTAGGAATTCTAGTGGGTGCCATCCATTTTTGAGGACTCATATTCTACATGTATTTAGTTCCTTCCCTCTGCCAGACCCTCCACCAATCAATGATCAGTTTCACTTCAATGTACTTACTAAATCCATGACTAAAGATACCTGCTGAATGCTCTCCCTTTTGCCCCTTTCAACATTTCTAGCTACTTAGAAAGCCATCCTGCCACCTCAGCCTCCTGAGTAGCTATGACCACGGGCCATAGCCTTATTGGTTCCAACCGGAAACATCTGAAAAATAATATAGTAGCATTTCAAGATACTCCTTCAATCCAACCTCAATCCAACCAGGGTAAAAAAAATGAAACATACATAGCTTGAGACATAGAAAATTCTTTAAAACAGTTTAACCTCACAATATGTTAAGTTGCCTATTGACACCCTTCTGATTTTTATCACAATGGTCAGTTGCTGGGATCCTCTTTTTGTTCCTTTTTAACTGGCCACCACTTTGATAGCCTTCTGAACAAACTTGTGTTTTTGTTTTGTTTTGTTCTGTATTTTGAAGGTTTACAACCTTGGTTTTTACTAATGATGTGGGTATTTTTTTAAATAGATGAAGTGTCATTTTTTTTTGCCCAAGCTGGAGTACAGTGGCTTGATCATAGCTCACTGCAGCCTTGACCTCCTGAACTCAAGCAATCCTCCCACCTCAGCCTCCCGGGTAGCTATGACTACAGGTGCACTGACTCTACTATATATGCATATATAGTAATATATAAGATCTCACTATGCTGATGCTGGTCTCACACTCCTGGCCTCAAGGAATCCTCCTGCTTCTGCCTCCCAAAGTGCTGCAATTACAGGTGTGAGCCATCATGCCAGGCCAATGATGTGGATCTTGAGAAATGTGACCATTGGTGATAACAATATCCATGTTAGAGGACTATTCCTTTTCTGTAATAAATTAGTACAAAAGCAAGCAAGACAGCTAATGTCATGCTCATACAGTTATATCCCTATAATAATTTCTTGAGTAACAGAGAAAAATGATAGAGTTATAGCTAGCATGCACAATGATGACACATTAATATAATTTATTTTTCACGGATATAAAAATCAATGATTATTTGTTTTATAGTAGAAAAAAATTAAGAATGGTGGCTATATCTAAATGTGAAGATCAATGACTTCTTTCTCAGTCTTTTAATGTTGAACTCGTCCAATAATGACTGCCAGTCTCAGCTTTCCTTAGAGTAGTATCATGGACTATAAAATTAGTAATACCCCAGACTCCACTCAATCTGAACCAACATTATCAGTGTACATTGAGATTCACCTCTGTGCTCTACTTCCACATTCAAAGTCACAGCCTCAGCCAGTCCTGGAGTTCTGCTTACACTCCTAGCTCTCCCTTCCCCTGCACACTTAGCTCATCTTGTCACCAACCCCAACACCCACTTTTATATTACTTTTCTTATCTTAATTACTCTGTCCCTTAGAATGAACTTTTATTCTTTTAAAAATAATTATTTCAGCATTTGGAAAGAACAGCACAGAATATACTTTATGATTCAAGGGATTTATAAGCAAAATTTTACTTTTAAAACTCAGTGCATGAACTGAGCATTCAGTTGCTTCGTTTTCTCAACTGTGTAGAGAAGGCAAAGATAAATGCTGTTTTCGTTATTTAATGTGAGTGCTCACATATGATTTAAATAAATACAGGATCTGAAATATTAGTTATATATTAAGGGATATTTGATATGCAATTTCAGGACATGAGAACCAATGTCTAGCTATTGTAATAACTTGACTTGTCATTTGGTATTAACATGCCTAAAATATGTGTTGTCAAGTTCCATAATAACAATTTCTTTTGGCCAGGATTCCACTTCCATGCAGGTCCATGAAAGGCGATTTCTATCAATACCGTAAAGGAATTAAACCCCTCAAAAGAGATTCAAGTACATTCCCAGGATAACATTTCATATTCAGTCAGAAACATACAGGTATACTGAATATAACAGCAGCCACTCTCAGCTAATGAATAAGTCTACCAGAAAAGACTGGACTATTTCTCTATCAAATTCACCTCTATGAATAAAGACAGACCTTTAAGCATTCTAAAGAGAGCTGGTTACAGAGAATAAACTGCCTTAAAAAGATTTCCAGTTGGAAGCTGTTCTGTTTGTCCATTTTTCTTTTCCCCAAACCTGCCTTGCCCGTTGTTCAAGCCATAGCACCTAGTATTACGTTTTTACCATTAACAAAAGATGAGGCATTTCAAAGAGGTGAGGACGGTATTTTAATTGCCTATTGCTTCCTAACAAATGTCCTCCAAACTTAGCAGCTGAAAACACTAAGCATTTATTATCATGCACTTTCTATGGTTTGGAAAACCAGGGATGACTTAACTTGGTGGTTATGACTCAGGGTCTCTCATGAAGTTTCAGTTAAGCTGTTGCTCAAGGTTTCAGTCATCCCATAGCTCAACTGGGGATGGGGATTCTGCATCCAAGATCACCTACACTCATATTGGCAGGCCTTCGTTCCTAGCTGGCTGTTGACTGGAAGTCTCCATTCCTCACTATGTGCTCATGATGGGGCTACTTGGCAGGGCAGTTGGCTTCCTAAGAACAAGGAATCTAAGAGTGAGAAACATGAGAACAAGAAAACACCAAAGACAGAAGAAACTGAAGTCTTTTATAACCTAATCTCAGAAGTGAGATACTACCGTATGCTTCTAATCACAGAAAACCAAACTCTAACATCATGGAGGGACAACACAAGGCTGTGAGTACCAAGAGGCAGGGATAATTGTGGGTCCTTGCAGTGGTCACCTTGCAAACAGGTGACCACAATCTCCTCTTTGACCCCCAATCATTCCTTTCCTTCACACATGCAATATATATGCATCCTTTCTCCAGGCACCTCAAGTTATCATTCTATCAAGCATCAGCTCAAATTCTAGAATCTCATCTTCTATGTCAGACCTGTATGTTGGAGGAGATAGATAAGGCTCAGAACTCTCAGTAATTCTTCCTGTATCATGACAGTCACCACATGTTTGCAGCTAAGTCATTTTCTCATTCTGCTTCTTGTCAGTAGAAATTGGAGTGTCTAAAAGTTTTTCCTTTTTGCACTCTATCAACTCAGTTCAAACTGACTGTTTCTGCATTTATAGAGCTTGTAAAAGCTTTGTAGATCTTCTGTGAATCTCTTTGGGGTCCATTTCATCAGCAAAAACAAAAACAGAAACACAAAACCCACACTCACAAGTATCTCTGTGATAATCCTTTACCTTTAACTTCTGCTGAGATTGCTGAGGACAATACCTTTAAACATCCTAGAAGCTCTATTGTTTCATATAGAATATATGTGTATACCTTCAATTCCTTTAAAAGATTTTTTGTCTGACATAATCCTACTCTGTGATACCATGTTTGATCTTTCTGAGGTCTTAAAAAAAGATTTTAGAGTCATACTTTTAGTTTTATCTTTGGATTGTGTTTTGCTCTCTGTAGAGGCTGAGAATTTTCAAACCCAAGTTTTAGATATTTTTTGTTTCACTGCCCTTCTTTTATTTATCTATCTATTCTTACATTTTACTATAAACACGAAGAAATCAGATGGCAGGTTCAGCATTCTGTTTGGAGATCTCTTTAGTTAGATTATCTTATTCATTAGATACCTTTATCATATCCCACATAATTGCAGGCAACAGTCTTTCTAAAATGTCTGTGACTACTTAGAAAGGATCCGTTTCTTCAGTTTCCAATAGCACTTATCTCACTTTCTAAAGCCCTCACTTATAGCTTTATCAGAGACCACGAGGCTTCTAGTAACATCTTCACCAACAAACAGGGCTTTTACTAACGCTCTTCTCAAATTCCACCTCCAAGTTCCAAAGCCCATCCCACAGTTTTAGATTTTTGCCACAGCAGTACTCCACATTCAGGTACTCAAATCTGTTTGGGTATAAATAGTTTGCTACTGCTGCATAACAAATTACCTCAGAACTTGACAGCTTTTTTTCACAGTTCTGTTTATCCTGAATCTGAATATGAATAATTTGGCTCTGTGGTTCTGAATCATCATCTCCATTGAGTTTGCATTTAAGTTGTTGGCTCTGTTGGGCGTGGAGAAGCAGTTTCTAAGCGTACACACATGGTTGTTGGTAGACCTTGGTTCCTTGATGACTGTTGTTTAGAGGCCTCTGTTCCTCACCACATAGGCCTTTCCATAGGTCTATACAACACTGCAAGTTATGCAAGTACTGGAGAGAGACTGTGTAAAGGAGAGAGTGTTCACAACAGAAGCTGTAGTCTTAGAAGTGACATAGCTTCACTTATGCCATGTGCTGTTGATCACACAGACCAACTGCAGTGTGATTTAGGAGGAAAATTCACAGCATGTCAATGCCAAGAAGGAGTAAAATTTGGGGACCATCTTGGAGGCTTGCTACCACAAGGTTTCAGCCATAGGCAGAGCTCAGGAAATGAGAGAGATGATATAGAATGATAACATCTCTTTATTAAGAGAGTGTTTTGAGTAAGTTAGCCAAAGCTTTACTAGGAAGACACCCAGGAAAGCATCACGAGAGAGCCATTCTCCACCACGACAATACTCCTGCTAATTCCTCTCATCAAGTAAGGGCAATATGGGGATGGTTGCAGTAGGAAATAATGAGGTATCCATCTTACGGCCCTGACTTGGCTCCTCCTGATTTTTTTTTTCTTTCCTAAATCAAAGAATCTTTAAAGAATGCCCATTTTGCTTCCATTAATAATGTATAAAAGACTTCATTGACGTAGTTAAATTCCCAGCACCCTCAGTTCTTCAGAAATAGACTAAACGGCTGGTGTCATCACTTAAAAACTATCTTGATTTTGATTGAGTTTCTGTTGAGAAATAAAGTTTATATTTTTTATTTTTATCTTTTAATTCTCTGTTTCCATAAAATATACTTGAAGTCACGTTATATGTACTCAGCATTAAGAAATGATCTGGAGTGGTCAAGTCAATCAATAGTTTTTTAAAGATAGATTGGTGGATGGGTAAGTGGAGGTTAAGAGTGGGTAACAGATTCCTGGAAACTTGCCCTAAGTATACTAATTCAGAGAATTCCTTTTTCTTCTATAATCCCCTAGAGCATATTTATATATACTAGTTCTATTTCTCCCCTTTATGTACTATATTATGTCTCTCTATTCACTGATATACACTTACCTAGGACCTACAACTAAAATCTATACCGAGAAAGTGATAAAGATATATTAATAATGTGGGTTAATTAAAAAATTAAATAAACATATTGAAGTGTGCTTGTTGAAACAGTATTCTAAACAACCGTTTTGATATCCAGTTTGTCCACAGTACCATTTATGCACGCATAAAACATTGACTCTCCAATTGATTGACCTGATATAGGACAGCAATTAAAATAGAAAATGACTATTTAAGAACTCGCATATTAATAGGTTTTATGTTTTCAAATAACTCTCTCATCAACTCTCTTTGTATCAAAATTTCAACTTTGCTTTTGAAGTTATGGAAGTCTAGTTTTCCAGTTCGCTTTACTACTGGAGATTTCTGAGAGTACTTCAGTTCTGAACAAGCCTAAGACACTTTCAGACTCCCAGTTGAATTTAACTATTTGAAGAAGGTATGAAAATAAAATTAATAAATGAAGGAAGGCAGCAAGAATATGCTCTATAGCTTTATTCAAGAGGGCAAAGGCTCTCTGAGAGTGGCTAAAGAATTATTTGATATCCAGTTTGGTTTGATGTCACAGTGAGCAGTTCAGACAAATCTAAACATAAGTACTTTCCTTATGTCAAAATTATTAAGAACCATATATACTTTGGAAGTTATTTTTCTGAGATTATCAGTATCTTATTTAATGTGTGTCTCTTTTATCATTTCTTAAATGTAGAGTAAGGACTCTTTTCAAAATAATTCTGATGCCTTGATACCAGAACTCATACTGAATAAAGCTCATATTGTCTCATTCTCGGGGACATTATAATTATCTGTCATATAAGCATGTACATTTTAGTATCACTGAAGAAGTTTCACTGGACATAATTAACACAAAAACGATTCCACTTTAGTAAGATTTTTTTTTCTTTTTTCAATTGAGCACTTTTTTTCTGGTTAATGATTTTCTCCGAAAAAGAAAATTATATAATCACAGTTCTTTTCTTCTTCTTCTTTTAATCCCAGACAACTAAGATACAGTGATTATGTTGACTGGATTTCAGGATCTGTTATAATTATATATTTAACTCCTGTGAATGACAATATAAACCCTTCCTCTTGCAGTATTGAGGAGTTATTTTCAGTCTTGATAAAATATTGCTCATTTTAACATACTCGATGTTTTACATTTGCGAACTGCCATAGTCCTCATTTTTCTGCAGGTGTTGTTGTTGTTGCACAATGAGCATGGAGATTCTCTTTGTCACTTGCTTGATTAAAATAATGGAAAACATAAAGTGCAAAAATATTCCAATACAATTCATTCATTAACATAGCTTTCTTTTATGAGTACTGTTCTTCTAGTAGCTTCACAAAGAATATTAGTCTGTGTGTTCTCAGAGGTGATTTACAAAACTCATTAAAGATATGAAAATTATTTTAGAAACTATGTAAATTGAATTTAGGAAGGATGGTAAATCCTATATATGATTTTAAATAGTACACATCTCATGTGAAGCAAAGCTCTTCAATAAATACAGAAATGTGAAATTGGATTTTCCAAGACAGATAAAATTTCTTCTGTTTTTCATGCTGTTTTCTAAATTTGAATTCAGAAAATAGTATCATCCTATTTAGAAAAGAGAGTTTGGAAAAGCATATGAAGTTTTTATTTAGTAGACCAGTTGTGCCACTCATTGGTTCTGGAATTCTACATATTTTAGGGCAAAGCTAATCCAGCCCTTTTTTTTCTGTTTGCACACAATGGCTAGCTCCACTCTGAAAAAGAAAATTATCTAAGTGGTTCACTAAGTTCTGTTTCTGTCTATGCCTTTTCTATTCCTGTGTCTGTTGTTACATTCCTGATGGCAACTGTCACGTTGAACTGAAATTCCTCAATACTATGATCTCTGTGGTTTTGAGTTATCCCATGAGTTGTCTCTGTACTCAAACAGTCACATTTCTTGATCTCACTTGGGCAAGTCCCAATTATAACTCTTAATTGATTAGAAATTTCACACAGTAAGTGGCCTCTAAACAGAATAGCTCTTGTCTGCTTGCTCTCATAGTCCCCTACCCTTCCATGGACCATATCACATTATATCGTATTTTCCTTTTTCTTGATAAAACTTTGTTACTGTACTGGAGGCAATGTAAAAGCAAGTACAATACCTACAATATCTACCATGGCCTAGACATTGCTTTCTTTATACCTCAGAAAAAAAAAGAAATCAATAATATTGTTAGTTGCCCCAAAGAACGAGTGAGCAACGAAAAGATCAGTGAGTTTGAAAATTTAATCTCGGTTTTCTCTTCTTAGATACTTGGATAAGCTCACAGGTTTGTTGGGGATGGTGTCAGCTAGTTGTCTGTCTCCAAGTCGTTTGTTTCATTCTGTTCCTCCTCCTTGGGAATACAACTGTGATATTATTCAGGAGTGAAATGTGCCTGTTTTCCAAGTCTGGTCAAAAGATTGTGTTCTGGCTACTGTGATGTTAGCAGAAATGTTGCATGGGATTTCTGTGCAGGTTAAAGTTTAAAGGTGCTATCTCACGTAGAGGACCCCTCTTTGCCCCTCTGCTTTTTCTCCACTTGTGTTCTGTGAAGAAGGAAGTTGGCATTAATGACTGGAATTTCAGCATCCATCTTGATCCATGTAGTGGTCTTGAAAATATATGATGTACTGGATGGCAGAACAGAAAGATGGCACAGCTCGAGTCCCGGGTATCACTATGAAGTCAACAAGTCACCTCTGGACTATGTTCAAACTTACTTTATATGTGTGAAAATAGACTTTAATTCTCTTTCAGCTAATGTTACTTTGCAATGTTCAGTTATGTAATGGGAAACTGAACTTAAACTATTGGTGTGAAATTTTACTAAAATAATCCATATGAAAAGTACTAGTGCGACTTTATACAGAGAGAAGAGAAGAGAGAAAGAAAAAGGACGACAAAGAGACAAAGTCACTGTTCTTTCTTTTGTTATTCTCCAGGAAACAATCAACTAACTTAATGAAGAAGGAAAAGAAATCTTATATAACAAAGTGTGTAGAACATGAACTTAGTCTTTGAGAAAATTCAAATTGTTGCTTATTCTAAACTTACCAAGATGTTAAGAGAAGCTAAACAAGTTTTCTTTTGCCTAAAAAGATAACAGAGTAGTGTGATCTTTGTAGAGCTATATCCTACAAGTAACTTAGCGTCATGATATGTAGACCAGGCTTCTTTGGGTGCAATCATCATAAGCCCAGTGGATGAAGATGGATAAAATCTGAAGGCCCAATGCATAAACTATCTAAGTTTCCTGCACCTAGATGTTTAAGGAAGTTTTCAAACAAAGTCTTCTCTGTCTCTGTATATTAAACAGTTAATCAATAAATGCTAAGAGCCCAAAGTTTAGAAGTGAAGCTGTTTTCCCTCATCCAATGGAACTAGGTAGCAAGACACCTGTTTTTTACTTTCCGTCGTCTTTATACTTACCAGCAAAATCATGGGCTAATATCAGAATCCCTGCCATTTTCAAGTTTTAGAGGTCCCCGGTGAGTGTGAACTCAGTCTAAGCTTCCACCTTCAAAATTTGTTCCCTTAGTGGAGTGAAAAGAACAATGTTTATCTCTTGAACACTTATAGTAAGACAATCAAAAAGAACTATTGGAAATGTACAAGACAGGTTTAATAATGGAGGCTTACCATTTTTTGATTGCTGTAGTACTAGCTAATAAATTATTGTTCTGAATACACATAATGCATGTTTTTGTTAATTCCTTGAAATGCTTATTGATAAACATTTGATTGTTTGTATTAACATCTTATCCTTGAATTCAAAGGCACTATTTTCATCATGTCCTCTTATTCTTCTTCAATATGTTAAAATATAAAAAAAAATCCCAGAAAATGTCACTAGACTGCTCCCAGTGTTCCTCCAGAGCAGAATGTGTGCCTTAATGACATTTACATTACATTACAACAAACACAGTGTCCAAATCACCGTGGTACTCAAAAATATGCTGACATGATTGTGGCGTACTTAAAACATTTTTGTATAAATTTGTTACAACAGATTAAACTCTAAATTGATATCTTGTTTCTGATGGTTCAGGCTTTTCCAAAGAAATCCACATAGATTTTCCTTCACCTCTCAAATTATCATCCTTAGTCAGTATTGATTAAGCATCTTTCTGAGCTCTGTTACTTTGTACACACTGTGCAAAGCAAGTTCAATCAGCACGGTTTCGTCTCTTAAAGAGCCGTACACCTAAGAGACAGTCAGTTCTTGAGGGACCTGAGGCTGCACGTGAGTGTTCCGTTTTCCATCCCAGAGAAAGGGTATTTGTGAAACTGAAGAAGGAGGATGGCACAGAATTGAATGGGAGAAGGAGGGGTCGGCGTTTACCTGGCGTTAGGTCTTTATGCAATTCCAAAATGGGAAAAGACTGCAAAAGTAAATGTTTATGTAAAGTGTTAGAGAACATAGTATTGTTTTCTTTGAAAAAAAGTTTAGCTCTGTCTAACTTGGAGGTTTACTACACTGCTTTGGAAATGGCTGAGCACACAGAGAACATTAGCTGAAGATGCAGTATCACTTTGTCTCTTCATACCCTAGTTTATTATTATAATTACACTTCGTTAAAGTCTTATACTTAGGAATCTCTTCCCCTATATCAACTTCAGTTAAAACATGTGTGGATAAGAGTAAAAAGCTGTGGATAGAAGAGATAAATTCAAATGCTTTTATAGCACTTCTTTCACGAAATGGAACTCTGTAAAAATCTAAACATTTCAAAACATTTTAAAGATGGTAATGGTGATAATAATTATGTTAATAATGATGATGATAATACTGTTTTCAGCCCGCATTTTGGGCATGTACTATTTTAAGCACTTTGTAACAATAATCTTATGTAATCTCACAATAATTCTACAAAATGTTTCCAAGTCTCCAAGCTAACTTGACTAGCCATTTTCTTGAGACATATATTTTTTTCTTCACTGTAAACCCTCAATTAGGCAAAAAGGGTTTTGTGATGGTGTCAGATATAATGATTTCTTGAATTTCCCTTTTCTATTTGCAGACAATTTATATGACCCTGTCAGAAGTTTGTTGTGTTGTTTGCTGATGATTTGATCTCAGAGGAAAGAATGAAATAACAAACAAAAATTTGTCATACATTTTGTAGAATTGCGTCTCATGGTAGTGAACCATGAAAATTCAATATCAAAATTTAAAGTTTTCACAAGCCTACTTAAAGAAAAAAATGACTAAAATACAGAAATAGTAATTAAGTTTTAAAATATTTGTTTAAACAATTATTTCATTGTTTTTCTTATAATAAATTAACTTCTTGTGTCTCCTCTTGTAGATTATTGAAACCTTACTTAGGATTATTATCATTTCTCATCTTTACATAGTTTGCTTAGTGCTGAATACATATTTGAAATTGTAGTATTCTTTTTTTTTTTTTTTTTTTTTTTTTACCTACTAATATAATAGCATAGTTTCTATTTGAAAACAATCTTCCTCTAAGGAACAAATTGACAGAAAATAATGAAGCTACATAAATAAGAATAAAAAATAGTTAAATTACAAAATGCCAGGTTGTTATAGTCAGTAGAGCATGAAAATATTTACTGGTGAAAAATAAATATCACAAGTGCATAACAGTGATATATGTATGCTGTTCATAGAATTTGTTCAAAAATATATGCTAGCCTTTAAAAAACGAATATTATGCTAAGTTCTAGAATAAAAATAGCACCATTTGTTGAGTGATGAATATAAGATACGCTAGCAGTGCTTTACATACATTATTTTATTTAACCCTTGTATAAACCAAATTGTTCTAAACATATTTTTGCTTATATTAACTTTGCTAAATTCCTTGATGTTAATTGTATTCTTTTAAACAGTCCCTTTATGAAATTGCTATAAATTTCTGAGTATAACATGCTCCTTTGGGCTTTCTAAAGACAAATCAAAATGACTGGATGGTGACCAAAGTGAACAGATAGGATATTTATTTTTGTGTTATATAATGTATGAACACTTCACTCTTTATACCAAAGAATATGTCATTTGAAATAAAATCTACATTGTTGTTTCTTTCAGATACAGCTTACTTAAGATTCTAAATTCCTAATGCTAATGTTTATGCAAGTAAAAATGTTTTATATGAATTTGAAATGGTGTCACCAAAGCAGAAATTGATATTATAGAGTTCATACCTATAATGTTGCTTTCCACTTAACAGATATCCAAAAATTAAAACAAAGCCACTAGTGGAATTTCAAAAAAATATAACAATGTATAAAAGAAATAATTATATTGAACTGGTTGTACAAAATAAAGCAAATTTTAAGATGGGTAATACTTTTTTAAATTTATGCAAATATATTTCTTATTATATGACTATTTGGGCGCTACTGGTTTTACCATAAGTTGACTACAAAATTGATTATATTTTTTTCCTTTTCCTATATTCAGAACCCATGGAATGCAATTTTGAATCTCCTCCCATCAAGAGGTAGCATGTATTTCACCATCCCTTGTATTTATACTGTCTTTGTGATTTATTCTGGCCAACAGAATGTGTCAGACGCAGTGTTGTGGTTTGTGCTTTCTTAGAGTGTGTTGGGTTCTGCCATTGCCATGTAAATAAGCTGAAGCTTGTCTGTGGGAAGATGGGACGTAAGTAGCCCAGTCACCTCATTGTGGAAACTGACTGCCATCCCATCTCCAGGCATGTGACTGAAGCCACACTAGAGCAGTCAGTTCCTGCCAGTGTGGAAACAACACTGAGCCACACCAAATCATCCCTGAGGACCTGTAGACTCAGGAGCAATAATGAATACTTCTTTTTAAAAGCTAGAGATTTTGGGGGTGACATTTTTTACAGCAAGAGCTGAGTAATACAGAATTTATATAAGAAAATGTCTTAACTCATTTAAAGGATAGCAAAAACTGACTTACGAAGAAGCTCTATAGCAATCAAAAAATGATGTCTCCATTATTAAGCCTGTCTTGTGCATTTCCAACAGTTGCTTTTGATTGTCTTACTATAAGTGTTCAAGAAATAAATATTGCTTGTCTCACTCCATTAAGGGAACAAACCACTGAAGGTGGAAGCTCAGACTGAGTTCACGCTCACCTGGGACCTGTGAAACTTGCTAAGAATGGCAGGGATTCTGATATTAGCTCATGATTTTGCTGGTGAATATAAATATGACAGTAAAAAACAGGTGTCTTACTTGTTCCATTGGATGAGGGAAAACAGCTACCTTTCTAAACGTTGGGCTATCTCTTAGTGTTTATTGATTAACTGGTTAATTAATACCAGAGACAGAGAAGACTTTGTTTGAAAACTGCCTTAAACATAGAGATGTTGCAGTGAATTCAACAGGAGGCTGTCACAGGACAATAGGGCTTCTGCTTGGAGGAAAAGAACATCAAGGTGAAGGAACATCATTTATCAATATATAAGTGTGAAGGCAAAGATGGGAAGTTTCAAGGGAAGGTATTTATCATGAGATATTGTTCTATTAAGCTGGCTTTATTTTGGTTATGTCAAGTGATTGATGTGCAGTAGATGTAATCATTTTGTCAAAAAGATGTTAGCCCGGCAATGTGTCAACTGTTCAGTGTACCATTATTAAACGGTGGCATTCTGATTGACTTCCAAGCCAGAGACTTTCAACCTTCTGTTAATCAGAAATAGGCAATCCAAAAGCAAAAACCAAGGCAAAAGGAGAGACAAAAGTACTTAATAGATCTTTAAACTGTCAAAGAAAAGAACCTGATTACATTAAATACATCTTATTGTTAAAGAAAAGGTAAAAAAAAAAAAAAAAAAAAAACCACACATACTAAGCAATAATTGAAAATAATAAATTCTTTGTTTTGCCACTTTGGGTTATAATTGCCTTCTATTGTTATCTCCCTAAAGAAAGATAATTAATCTTGAAATATTTGATGGTTTTAAAATGTAAATTTCTTTGAGTAAATTGAATAGTAGAGTCCATATTTTTTAAAAAGCTGTTCTGACCTTGGACCTTATTGTAACTGAATTTCCTTAATTTGCTGACATTTAGAGAAAAAAAACAATTTTTCACTTTGACATGAATGAGTCTTGAGGAAGAAGTCATTTGTGTTTTGTGTGTTTGTTTGGGGTTTTGAATTTTTTTTTCTCTTGGAAATGCAAACTATGACTTGGCTGAATAATGGAAAATATGAAAGGTAGTGAGACTCATTTCATGGTATATAACCGTATAAAAGCAGAATGTAGGCATGGAAGGATCCATAACTAATAAAAAAAAAATACACTAGAGGAAATTATCTCTGTGACTTTGACTCAGTCATCTAGCATCCTTTGGCTTTTATTCTCTCTGTGGTGAGCATAGGGCCTGGTCTAAGGTAAAAAGCAAGTGAGAGACTTGCCTTGAACACAAAATTTAAGGGACACCAAATATCCAGCATTGCAAACAAATAACATTTTAATGTAATACATTTTTTTTCTTTTTTTTTAAGTCATACTTTAAGTTCTAGGGTACATGTGCACAATGTGCAGGTTTGTTACTTAGGTATACATGTGCCATGTTGGTTTGCTGGACCCATCAACTCGTCATTTACATTAGGTATTTCTCCTAACTCTATCCCTCACCCAGCTTCCCAACCCCTAATAGGCCCCAGTGTGTGATGGTCCCCTCCCTGTGTCCATTTATTCTCATTGTTCAACTCTCACTTATGAGTGAGAACATGAGGTGTTTGGTTTTCTGGCCTTGTGATATTTTGCTGAGAATGATGGTTTCCAGCTTCATCCATGTTCCTGCAAAGGACAAGAACTCATCCATTTTCATGGCTGCATAGTATTCCATGGTGTATACGTGCCACATTGTCTTTATCCAGTCTGTCATTGATGGACATTTGGGTTGGTTCCCAGCCTTTGCTATTGTGAATAATGCCACAATAAACATACTTGTGCATGTGTCTTTATAGTAGCGTGATTTATAATCCTTTGAGTATATACCCAGTAATGGGATGGCTGGGTCAAATAGTATTTCTTGTTCTAGATCCTTGAGGAATCACCACACTGTCTTCCACAATGGTTGAACTAGTTTACACTCCCACCAACAGTGTAAAAGTGTTCCTATTTCTCCA
>NW_012104698.1:2752924-2797301 GCF_000951045.1 Mandrillus leucophaeus
TCCCACCAACAGTGTAAAAGTGTTCCTATTTCTCCACATCCTCTCCAGCATCTGTTGTTTCCTGACTTTTTAGTGACTGCCATTCTAACTGGGATGAGATGGTATCTCTTTGCGGTTTTGATTTGCATTTCTCTGATGACCAGTGATGATGAGCATTTTTTCATACGTCTGTTGGCTGCATAAATGTCTTCTTTTGAGAAGTATCTGTTTATATCCTTTGCCCAGTTTTTGATGTGGTTGTTTGTTTCTTTCTTGTAAATTTAAGTTCTTTGTAGATTCTGGATATTAGCCCTTTGTCAGATGGGTAGATTGCAAAAATTTTCTCCCGTTTTGTAGGTTGCCTGTTCACTCTGATGGTAGTTTCTTTTGCTGTGCAGAAGCTCTTTAGTTTAATTAGATCCCATTTGTCTATTTTGGCTTTTGTTACCATTGCTTTTGGTATTTTAGTCATGAAGTCTTTACCCATGCCTATGTCCTAAATGGTATTTCCTAGGTTTTCTTCTAGGGTTTTTATGGTGTTGAGTCTTATATTTAAGTCCTTAATACATCTTGAGTTAATTTTTGTATATGGTGTAAGGAAGGGATCCAATTTCAGCTTTCTTTAGTTTAGTTAGATCCCATTTGTCAATTTTGGCTTTTGTTGCCATTGTTCTTGGTGTTTTAGATATGAAGTCCCTGCCCATGCCTATATCCTGAATGGTATTGCCTAGGCTTTCTTCTAGGGTTTTTATGGGTTTTAGGTCTAATATTTAAGTCTCTAATCTATCTTGAATTAATTTTTGTATAAGGAGTAAAGAAGGGATCCAGTTTCAACTTTCTACTTATGGCTAGCCAGTTTTCCCAGCAGCATTTATTAAATAGGGAATCCTTTCCCCATTGCTTGTTTTTGTCAGGTTTGTCTAATGGATCAAAGTCCATGATTAACACAATATCAAAATTTGTTTGTTTGTTTCAGACAGGGTTTCACTCTGTCACCCAGGCTGGAGTGCAGTGGCACAATGTCAACTCACTGCAACCTCTGCCTCCCAAGCTCTAGCAATCCTCCCACCTCAGCCTGTCAGGTATCTGGAAGTACAGGTGCACATCACTATGCCTGGCTTATTATTATTATTATTATTATTTTGTAGAGATGGTATCTCGCTAGGTTACCCAGGCTGGTCTTAAACTCCTGAGCTCAAGCAATCCTCCTACCTCAGTAAAGGTGTGAGCCACTGTGCCCAGCTATGAAAAATTTTATTTTATTTTATTTTATTTTATTTTATTTATTTTATTTTTATTTATTTTTTTTTTTTTGAGACGGACTCTCACTCTGTCGCCTAGGCTGGAGTGCAGTGGTGCGATCTTGGCTCACTGCAAGCTCCACCTCCCGGGTTCACTCCATTCTCCTGCCTCAGCCTCCCAAGTAGCTGGAAGTACAGGCGCCCACCACCGTGCCCGGCTAATTTTTTGTGTTTTTAGCAGAGACGGGGTTTCATCGTGGTCTCGATCTCCTGACCTCATGATCCACCCGCCTTGGCCTCCCAAAGCGCTGGGATTACAGGCATGAGCCACTGCACCCAGCAGAAAATTTTTAAAAGACAGGATTAGTATTACTGAATTTTCCTTTTACTTCAGGCAATGTCCACACCAAATTGTGTGGATAACTTTGCAGCTCAACATATTTTCACCAAAAAAGCACAGTCCTTGAAATGAGCACTCAGATCAAGAAACAGAGCATAACCAATATGTCCAGAACCTCCTGATGTGTTTTTTCAGTCACTCCTACTCTTTCCTCAAGAGTTACCAAAATCTTGCCTTTTAACATTATCAGTTTCACCTATTTTTGCAATTTAAATAATTAAAATCATACAGGACATTCTCCTTTTGTCTAGCTTCTTTTGTTCAATATTATGTTTCTGAGATTAATCCATATTTGTGTACATTTATAGAAGGCATAGTCTCCTTACTGTATAATGTTCCATTGTGTGCATATTTCAGACCTTATTCCCTTTATGACTGATGGACATTTGAGTAGCAAAAAAAAAGAAAAACAAACAAACCAACCAAATCAAAACGATATTTATGAGCATTCTTTTCCTTTGTCTCCTTTTTTGTAACAACACCTCAGTTGTCATTTGTGAATCTTCCACTCCTACATTCTATACTGTGCTAGTGAGTCTCCTATAATAATTCCCTTCCTCCATCTCACAACCATGGTGAGTTCAAGACCTAAACTAAAACAATCCCTACAATTAATTCTTAACATAATGATACACAGCAGATGTCAATGCTATAAAGATATTGTGCATTAGTACTTGTTACAGATATATTTCAACGTGTGATTAGATTTCTCTTCCCAGGTATTCAGGTGTTGTATTAGTCCATTTTCACACTGTTATAAACAACTACCTGAGACTGGGTAATTTACAAATAAAAAAGGTTTGATTGACTCACAGTTCCACAGGTTTAACAGGAAGCATGGTTGGAAGGCCTCAGGAAACTTACAATCATGGCAGAAAAGGAAGAGGAAGCAGGCACTTCTTTACCATGATGGAGAAGGAGAGAGTGAGTTCACTAGGGAGGAATTGCCACACACTTTCAAACAATCATATCTTATGAGAACCACTCACTATCAAGAGATTAACAAGGGGGAAGTCCACCCCCATGATTCAATCATCTCTCACCAGCCCCCTCCCCTGACACGTGGGGATTATAATTTGAGATGAGATTTGAGTGAGGACAAAGAGCCAAACCACAAGTGTTCAGCTTTACATTTGATTCTGTGAGTTACCCCGTGTCCCTTCAACCAATTGCTTGAAAAGATTAAGCTAGCCAAATTATGTTTTTGTTTCTTGCGTCAAAAAGAATCTTGACAGAGAGAAGTTAAAGCAATTCACATGGGAGGAAAGAGACAGTAACCTGAATAATCATACAAAGTAGAAAATGTAAACCTGCGTTACCTTGTACATTACTTCGTTTCCACACTGCTGATAAAGATATACCTGAGACTAAGCAATTTACAAAAGAAAGAGGTTTAATTGGACTTACAGTTCCATGTGGCTTAGGTGCCCTCACAATCATGGTGGAAGGCAAGGAGGAGCAAGTCACATCCTACGCAAATGGCGGCAGGCAAAGAGGGAGCTTGCGCAGGGGAACTCCTCTTTATAAAATCATCAGATCTCATGAGACTTATTCACTATCATGAGAACAGCAGAGAAAAGACATACACGCCCCCATGATTCAGTTACCTCCCATTGGGTCCCTCCCACAACACAAGAGGGGAATTCAAGAATAAGATTAGGATGGAGACACAGCTAAGCCATAACATTCTTCCCCTGGCCCCTCCCAAATCTGATGGCCTCACATTTCAAAACCAATCATGCCTTCCCAACAGTCCCCCAAAAGCCTTATTTCAGCATTAACTCAAAAGTATACAGTCCAAAGTCTCATCTGAGAGAAGGCAAGTCCCTTCTGCCTATGAGCCTGTAAAATCAAAAGCAAGTTAGTTACTTCCTAGACACGATGGGGGTACAAGCATTGGGTAAATACAGTCATTCCAAATGTGAGAAATTGACCAAAACAAAGGGGCTCAGGCCTTATGTAAGGCCGAAATCCAGTGAGGCAGTCAATCTTAAAGCTCCAAAATGATATCCTTTGACTCCACGTCTCATATCCATTTCACGCTGATGCAAGAGGTGGGTTCCCATAGTCTTGGGCAGCTCCACCCCTGTGGCTTTGCAGGGTACAGCCTCCCTCCCGGCTGCCTTCATAGGCTCATGTTGAGTGTCTGAGGCTTTTCCAGGAGCATGGTGCAAGGTGTCAGTGGATCTACCATTCTGGGGTCTGGAGTACTGTGACCCTCTTCTCACAGCTTCACTAGGTGATACCCCAGTAGGGGCTCTGTGTGTGGGTACCACCCCACATTTCGCTCCTGCACTGCCCTAGCAGGGGTTCTCCATGAGGACACTGTCCCTAGAGCAAATTTCTGCCTGAGCATCTAGGCATTTCCATACATCTCCTGAAATTTAGGTGGAGGTTCCCAAACCTTATGTGCACTCTGAGGCTCAACACCATGTGGAAGCTGCCAAGGCTTGGGGCTTCCATCCTCTGAAGCCATGTCTTGAGCTATACCTTGGCCCCTTTTAGTCAAGGCTGGAGTGGCTGGAATGCAGAACACCAAGTCTCTAGACTGCATGCAGCACCGGGACCTTGGACTCGACCCACAAAACCATTTTTCTTCCTAGGCCTCCGGGTGTGTGATGGGAGGGGCTGCTGTGAAGACCTCTGGCCTGCCCTGAAGACATTTTCCCCATTGTCTTGGGGATTAACATTGGGTTCCTCGTTACTTATGCGAATTTCTGCAGTCAGCTTGAATTTCTTCTCAGAAAATAGAATTTTCTTTTCTATTGTAATTGTGAGACTGCAAATTTTCCAAACTTTTATGCTCTGTGTTCCTTTTAAAACTGAATGACGACGGGGTGCTGTGGTTCACGCCTGTAATCCCAGCACTTTGGGAGGCCGAGAACACCCTGGCTAACATGGTGAAAACCCGTCTCTACTAAAAAATACAAAAAATTAGCCGGGCATGGTGGCGGGCGCCTGTAGTCTCAGCTACTCGGGAGGCTGAGGAAGGAGAATGGCATGAACTTGGGAGGTGAAGCTTGCAGTGAGCCGAGATCGCACCACTGCACTCCAGCCTGGACAACTGAGAGAGACTCCATCTCAAAAATAATAATAATAATAATAATAATTAATCCCTTTAATAGCACCCAAGTCACCTCTTGAATGCTTTGCTGCTTAGAAATTTCTTCTGCCAGATACCCTAAATCATCTCTCTCAAGTTCAAAGTCCCACAAATCTCTAGGGCATGGGCAAAATGCCACCAGTCTCTTTGCTAAAACATAGCAAGAGTCACCTTTGCTCCAGTTCCCAACAAGTTCCTCATCTCCACCTTATCCTGGAATTCTTTGTCATATCATTTTCAGCATTTTGGTCAAAGCCACTCAACAAGTCTCTAGGGAGTTCCAAACGTTCCCAAATTTCTCTGTCTTCCTCTGAGCCCTCCAAACTGTTTCAACCTCTGCCTGTGACCCAATTCCAAAGTCACTTTCAGATTTTTGGGTATCTCTTCAACAGTGCCCCACTCCACTGGTACCAATTTACTGTATTAGTTTGTTTTCATGCTGCTGATAAAGACATACTCGAGACTCGAGACTGGCCATTTACAAAAGAAAAAGTTTTAATTGGACTCACAGTTCCACATGCTTGGGGAGGCCTCACCATCACAGTGGAAGGCAAGGAGGAGCAAGTCACATCCCACATGGATGTCAGCAGGTAAAGAGAGAGAGCTTGTGCCAGGGAACTCCTCTTTGTAAAACCATCATATCTGGTGAGACTTACTCACTATCAGGATAACAACACGGAAAAAACTTGCCCTGGGTCCCTCTTGCAACATGTGGGAATTCAAAATGAGATGAGGGTGAGGACATGGCCAAACCATAACGCCTTGTATGTAGAAAGTTTTAAAAATCCCCTTAGCATCTGCCACACTATGAATTAAAAGCATTTTAAAAATCCAACAAAAATTTATGATTTAAATGGAATTTTAATCATCATGGCTGACATCTTATCTTTGGAGGCTTTGGAAAATGATGACCATGACTTTTTCAAAAGTCTACCCAGATGTTTTATAATATGTATTTCAGCCTTACACAAACAATGCAATATGTAGTGTCCTGCCACTGGCCTCTCCTTAGGGACCACAGTATCTGGTAATAGAGCTAGGCATTAGTGTGGTTTTCCCAGAAAACTGTCTAAAACATGATTGGGCATGACTTTAAGGGAGCACAAAGCATGAAATGTTTGTTGGTAGCAGCATGGAAAACAATCTATGTCATATTTAGTTTTCTGTTCCTGAAAATTTGGAAACATTTTTTTCAGTATTTAAAGAAAAACACGATAGCTGACCATGAAATGTTGCAAAATAAGTTGTCAATCTAATGAGACTCAAAGTCACTCATCTCTTCTGAATACATGGAAAAAAAGGAATCTATTATTTTGATAGGTAAATATTCCTGTATTTTTTTTTCTGCCTACATATTTTTAAGCTCTTAGATAAATCATATAGGCCTGATAACTGGAACCTTTCCTATGGCATAATATTATCTGAGAAGCTGTCAAGCATAAGAACATAAATAAAAAATCATGAAGATTGTCACTGTGAATCTAGTCCACTTCATCTCTCTTCTTTTGGGTAGGAGAAAAGGCCACTTGCTATAAACCATATGTGCTAGTATGGTATTTTGCAATAAATAGCTCTATATTCAAAGGTAGATATTTTGTAGTCAATTTTAGAATGAGTTTTAAACATTTAAATGTAGGAGTGAAAAAAATAGAATGTGATATCTATTTTTCTCTACTTAAAACAGGTTGGATAATCTTGAAGCATCTGTCAGCCTTCTTAAATAATTTCAAAGTTAGTCTGTGCTTGCAAGGAAAGTGTAGGTTGCTGGCTAATTTTAATGCCATCACTTAATATTCATTCTACCAATAAATAATAAGCCAAAACTATGTAGACATAAATTTGGAATTTCCAGATACAGAATCAATTGATTGATCTGGATGCTTAAAGTGTATCAATTTATCTAATTTTCACATCAAACTGCCCAAGGAAGCTCTTATTATTGTTTGCTAATAAACTCTGCATTTTAATTGAGATTGAATTTGCTTTGGATCAGAAATGTGAGATCTGAGTTCAAATATGAGTTCAGTGGCTGTGAGACCTTGGGAAAGTCAGTCATTCTCACTAAGCACTTGTCTTCATATTTGACCCTAGGGAATACAGCAGTACCTGTTTCATAGGGTAGATGTGAATATTAAATGAGATAATGTATGTGCAGTGACTGGAAGATGAATGAGGCTTTACATGCTTTTGTGTTATGCTCCCTCCAATCTCAAAAACCTTTGCATTTACTGTTTCCTCAGTCTAAGATGCCCCCTATTCCTCCTTACTTTTCATATAGAGAACCTCTTTTTATTCTAATTGCTTCTGAAATGCCCTGAGCTTCCAGACCACGTCTGGTTCTCATACCATGCACATTCATATCTGCTTCGATTTCTCATAGGCATTGATCAGATAATCACATGCCTATTTCTCATAGGCACTGATCAGACAATCACATGTAATTTGTTTAACTTATATCAACTATAAACTTTCGGATGATAGGACCTACATCTGTTTATTTTGTTTCCCATTAGATCACAGAATTGAATTCAGCAAATGGCACATGGTGAAAGTATAGCCTCTTCCTTAAGAGGCTTCTCCTGCCCCAAAGACCAAAATCCCCTCTGCTAGTCCTACTTTTTATTAACAGAATGGTAGCAGTGATCTAGACAGTAAAGGATTCAGAACTCCTAAACAATACCTGGGTAGAGATAGCTTGCCCCAATCATAGGTAGCTCTACAAAGTTAGCCTCTTGGTCCTCAGCTTTAGACTTTGGTATGTTGGGTGCATTTTCTTCTGTTCTTTTGGGAAAGTAGTCAAGTAACCCACGTTTTTTTAATTCGCTGCAATTAGGTGTTAACTACGAATTAAAGCAATCAGTCATTTTTTAAGGTTTCCTCATTTTGTAATTCCAGCCATATCAATGATTGCTATCCACAATCTAGGCTTTTTATATTTAACCTCATGAGCTATCTTGTTGGAGACAAGGGAGCGAGAGAAATTATTATCTATCAAATGACTGTATTATTAAGGCATGTATTCCTAACCATTTCCAAACAATTGAAAAATTCTCAAAGCATCTAAATAGATGTTTCTAATATGATATTAATAGTTACGGAGTTAACAGAGTGACAGGTGTAATGTTACACCCAGAGTCTGGATGAACTACCAACCAATCTCAAACCTATCTAATTCCAAAAGCTCCTCACAAGCTCCACAACAGATGACAGTATTGGTTGAAGTTAGTACTTTTACATTTTCCATTTGTCTTTTAGCACAGAAAGGATTACTGAAAGCTTCATATTTCTCAGTCTATGATTATGATTGTGCCACTAGTATGGCATCTGATAATTAGCTTTCCAGTGTTAGGTATTGAATATCATTGCTGAATTTAACCAGAAAAATAGACAAAATCTCCGCTTTTCATCCTGGATTTTACTTTATATTGGGGGAGCATATTTTTATATTTGTTACTTTAATTATAATTTTTTTTGAGATGGAGTTTCACTCTGTTACCAGGCTAGAGCACCATCTCAGCTCACTACAACCTCCCAGGTTCAAGTGATTCTCCAGCCTCAACCTCCCCAGTAGCTGGGAATACAGGTGTGCACCACCACACCCAGCTAATTTCTGTATTTTTAGTAGAGACGGGGTTTCACCATGTTGGCCAGGATGGTCTTGATCTCTTGACCTTGTGATCCGCCTGCCTCGGCCTCCCAAGGCACTGGGATTACAGGCGTGAGCCACCGTGCACGGCCTATGATATTATTTTTGAAAGAAAAAGTAAGTATCCATAAGAGCACATAGAAGGAATCTAACCTGGTCTGAGAGAAGGAATGATTTTTGTAGTGATGGCGTATTTAAGATGAGCCCCATGCCACTCTCTAGAGAGGGAGCTTAGGGAAACTTTTCTCTCCCTCTTCCCTCTTTCATAAATTACACAGATCTAGGGTGGGAAGGAGTTTGGCCTATATGAAATGATCAGATAGTCGATGCCAACAGGATGAAAAAAAAGAATATCACATGAGAAATAGTCATGGGCTAAACCAAACAGTGCCCCTAAGCCTTAATATTCTTACCTGTAATCTGAGAATAATTTTCTCATCTGGAGCTAATGATGGTTCCCTACATATCTGACAAAATTGCCAGAAACCAGTGACACTCTCCATTAAAAGGTATGCATAAAATTTAATTTCATATATAAAATGCTAAACAGCTATATTATGTAATATCATATACATATACATGAGTTATATAATGTGAGAACAATGCATAATACAACTATGCAAATAGAAAATACATCTCTCTGAAACCCATGCTCTAGATACATGGAATGAAACTCAAATTTTTCACTGGGAGAGACCCTGATAAAAGGAAACTTAACATTCATACCACAACTCACAAGCTGGTACTATAACAAGATTTTGAGCAGGGTTTATTTCAGACCAATTTGAACTATTGAGTACATACCAATAAGAATGCCAGCATTCATTACATTTGGAGAGACAGATGGTCTGGACTGAGACAACCAATTAATGTAAAATGTGTTCTTTGTTGGCACTTACCACAAAGGAGGATCTTTTTTTGAAATACCTTCTTAAAGTTTATTCTATTTTCAGACAAATGCGTCTTTATGTAGAAAGTCAGAGTACTTAAGGCATCTATGGGCAACATTTTACCTACTTTTTATGACATCTATGGAAAAAGCTAATTTATATTAGTTATTGCTTTTTTTAATTTTAAAGAATGTAAAATAAGCTATTCACTTGAAATATTCTGATGTTCCATTAATCACATTTTTCATCTGGTAGAAAAGTATAAAGAAATTGCTTTTCCAAAGATTGCTCAATGAGGTCATTTCCTGCCTTCCTAAGAAACTTTCGTTAAATTATGTGGTGTCAGTGGATGTAAAAATTAACTCTGAATTGTTTGCAGAAAAAAGAAAACACAAGTATACCCTTTATTTATGACACATATCCTTTAGGTCCTGGCTGTTTAGTCAAAGCACAGGAAACATTTTTATACTTAAAAATGTTCCAAGAGATATTTGCCAAATGTTCTATTACTCAAGAGTTATTGATGCTCAAGTTCACCCAGACCGTGTCACTTTACTCCCTTTCCCAGGTCAAAGCCCATGCCAAGAAAAACATGTCTGCCTGGAATGATAAATGATGAATAGGAGGTAGAGTTAGAGCATTATTTTGGTATCATTATTGTACATTAGACCATGAAAGCTAGAGTTCAGAGATTATACATTATGTTCTGAGCCAAAGTGAAATGAGAAATAAATTTTTTGAAATGTGGAAAGCAAATGTGACAACTTATTTTCCTATAGCTTATCAACTTTTAAATGTTTTATTTTCTGTATATTTGATAATATACAGAATATATTAGTGCAGACGTCCTTGTATATTATTTGCAAATAAAAATGCATGAACTGGGGATACATGCTTACATATTTTACTGATAAGTGCATACTAAAAAATGTTTAGATTGTTACTCATCTAGGCAATGGTAAACCAATCAAGTACATTAAACCTGAGATATTGCTTTTAGAAAATTAAAAAAAAAAAAAGAGGCGGGAGAAGAGGAAAGGAAAGAAGAGGAGGAAGGAATAATCATAATGCACATCACAGAAAAACACATGTACATAGATTAATAAAATTGTCATGTATCCAGAAATAATTCAATCAATGGAGTTTTAGCATATCAATTTCATAAACTGGAACAAAGATACTCTTTAAAGCAAGACCAAATCAGCTTGGTTTTACCCCTAGAAGTGACATAAGGTACTTGTGAAAAGTCATCTATGCCTCTGGTTTCACTGTTTTGTGATCTATTATGTGTTTTGTTTCTGCAGGTTTTTATTGTTGTTGGTGTGCAATACTAGAATATTATGTCTCAGAAATACGAGAGGCAAGAATGTAAAAAGTGCAAATAAGAGTAGCATCGAATTGTTACAGAAATAAAGGTAGAAATGTAGATGGTTAATGCAATAATTAACTCAAAATGGTGTGATTAATTTTATCTATGATTATGGCACAAATTTCTTAACAGAAAAACAATTGATGGAGAAAAAGAAATTTGTACAAAATATGAATAGTCCTATGCTTAAGTTGTGAAAAATAGTATCTCTGGGGAGTAGCAATTTTTTCTCTTCATTTTCTGATTTCAGAAACTATCAATGTACAGATACTTTTGGACAACATAAAAGAACAGGGTGCATTCAGGGCACGCAGTTTTTAAGAAAATATAAATGTCATGGCCAGAACATGAAATTATAATTCAAATGAAAACCAGTCTGTCTGATTCCAAAGTCTGCCACTAACAAGCTGTTAGACATGAAGAAACTACTTAAACTCTCTGGTCTCTAGGTCCATTATCCACTATATGAGAATACTAAAACCCAGTTAAGAGCACTTCAAACGATTAATATAGAGTCCCTAGCTTGTGGTGTAAGGGAGTCTTCAACAAATGACAACTATTATTGAAAACTGTCTTCTAATGTCTAATTATAACAATCAATCACCATAATAAAAATATTAAGCAGAGAAATATTTCCAACATCTCACACTTAGTAAGGCACAGAATTATGGTTACCTTTTTGGCCTCCTTTTTACTTAATTCCATTAATTTTAATAGGAAATGCAGAAGAAACGTTTTTATAAGGGAAAAAAGAGCAGTTATTATACATTTGTTTATTCTTTTAATTTTTAAAATATTGTAGGTATATAGTAGGTGTATATATTTATGGGGTACATGACATATTTTGATACAGGCATACCATGCTTAATAATCACAACAGGGTAAATGGGGTATACTTTGCCTCAAGCACTTATGCTTTCTTTGGGTTACAAACAATCCAATTATATTATTTTGATTATTTTTAAATGTACAATAAATTATTGTTCCCTGTAGTCATCCTGTTGTGCAATGAAACACTAGATCATATTCATTCTATGTAACTGTATTTTTGTACCATTAACCATTCCTGCTTCCCCTCACCCAACCCAATACCCTCCTGAGCAGTGAGAAAAAAATCTTTGCCCAGTCTAATGTCCTGGAGAGATTGATTCCCCAATTTTTTAAAAAAGTAATTTCATAGTTTTCCTTCTTAGATTTGAGTTTTTAATCAATTTTAATTTAATAATTTTTTTTTTTTTTGGAGACACAGTCTCGCTTTGCCACCCAGCCTGGAGTGCAGTGGCAGGATCTCGGCTCACTACAAACTCCACCTCCCAGGTTCAAGCGATTCTCCTGCTTCAGCCTCCAAGTAACTGTGACTACTGGCCCCCACCACCACGTCCAGCTAATTTTTGTATTTTTAGTAGAGATGGTGTTTTGCCGTGGTAGTCAGACTGATCTCAAACTCCTGACCTCAGGTGATGCACCCGCCTTGGCCACCCGAAGTGCTGGGATTACAGGCGTGAGCCACTGCACCAGACTGATTTAATTTCTTGTATGGCTAGAGATAGGAGTCCAATTTCATTCTTCTGCATATTAATATCCAGTTTTCTCAGCACCATTTATTGAAGAGACTGTCCTTTCTCCAGTGTGTGTTCTTGGCACATGATATGGTTTGGCTGTGTTCCCACTCAAATCTGATCTTGAGTTGTAGTTCCCATAATCTCCACGTGTGGTGAGAGGCACCCTGTGTGAGGTAATTGAATAGTGGGGATGGTTTCCCCCATGCTATTCTTGTGATAGTAAGTTCTCAAGAGATCTAATGGTAAAAATAAGGGGCTTACCCTTCACTTGGCTCTCATTCTTCTCCTTCCTGCTACCGTGTGAAGACGGACGTGTTTGCTTGCCCGTCCACCATGATTGTAATTTCTTGAGGCCTTCCCAGACCTGGGGAGCTGTGAGTCAATTAAACGTGTTTCCTTTATAATATACCCAGTCTCGGGCAGTTCTTTATAGCAGTCTGAGAACGGACTAAATAGCACCTTTGTAAAAAATGAGTTCACTGTAAATGTATGGGTTGGTTTCTTGGTTGCCTGTTCTGTTCCATTTGCCATGTGTCTGTTTGTATGCCAGTAACATACTGTTTTGGTTAATATAGCTCCGTAGTGTGATTTGAAGTCAGGTAACATGATTCCTCCAGTTTTATTCTTTTTTTCTTAGGACAGTTTTGACTATTCTGGGTCTTTTCTCATTCTAGAATATAAACTTAAAGGGTTAAGTTTATATTTAAATATAAATATAAACTTTAGGATTGCTTTTCTTTCTGTGAAGAATGTCATTGCTTTGGGTAGTATGGACATTTTAATAATATTGACTCTTTCAATCTGTAAGCATGGAATATCATTCCATTTTTTGGTGTCTAGCTCAATTTCTTTCACCAGTGTTTTATAGTTTTCATTGCAGAGTTCTTTCATTTCTTTGGTTAAGTTTTTTCCTAGGTATTTAATTTTATTTGTAACTATTATAAATGGAATTACTTTCCTGGTTTCTTTTTCAGATTGTTTGCTGTGGGCATACAGAAATGCTACCAATTTCTGTATGTTGATTTTGTATCCTGCAACTTTACTGAATTTGTTTATCAGTTCTAATAATTTTTTGGTGGAGTCTTTAGGTTTTTCCAAATATAAGATCATATTATCTGCAAACAAGGAAAATTTGACTTTTTCTTTTTCAATTTGGATGCCTTTTTTTTCTTTCTCTTGTCTGATTGTTCTGGTTAGGACTTCCAGTACTATGTTAAATCACAGTGATGAAAGTGGGAATCTTTGTCATGTTCCAGATCTTAGAGAAAAGGCTTTCAGTTTTTCCCCATTCAGTATGATACCAGCTGTGGGTCTGCTCTGCATAGCTTTTATGTGTTGAGGTATGTTCCTTTTGTACCCAGTTTTTCAAGGTTTTATTTTCACTGTGAAGAGATGTTTAATTTTATCAAAGGCTTTTTTATATCGTCAATTGATATGATCATATGGTTTTTGTCCTCCATTCTGTCTATATGTATCACGTTGATTGTAGATGTTGAACCATCCTTGCATCCCTGAGATAAATCCCACGTGGTCATGATGAATGACCTTTTTAATGTGTTGTTGAATTTGTTTTGCTAGTATTTTGTTGAGGATTTTTGCATCAATGTTTATTCAGGGATATTGGCCTATAGTTTTTTTTGTTTTGTTTTTGATGTGTCTTTGTCTAATTTTGGTACCGAGATAATACTGGCCTCACAGAATGAGTTTAGAAGCATTCCTTTCTCCTCCATTTTTTGAAATAGTTTGGGTAGGAATGGTATTTGTTTTCCTTTAAATGTTTGGTAAAATTCAGCAATGAAACCATCAGGTCCCAGCCTTTTCTTTATTGGAGGCTTTTTCTTACAGCTCTGATCTTGTTAATTGCTCACTTGTTCAGTTTTTATTATTTCTTTATGACTCAATCTTGGTTGGTTGTATGTGTCTAAAATGCACTCATTTGTTCTAGTTTTCCAAATTATTGGCATATAGTTGCTCACAGTAGACTCTAATGATTCTTTGAATTTCTGCAGTATTGATTGTAATATCTTCTTTTTCATATCCAATTTTACTCATTTGATCTTCTCTTTTTTTTGTCTTAGCTGGTCTGGCTAAGAGTCTGTCAATTTCATCTTTTAAGAAAACAATTCTTAATTTTGTTGATCTTTTGTATTATTTTCTTCATTTCAATTTCATTTATTTCTGCTATGATCTTTACAATCACTTTTTTCCTACAAATGTTGGGTTTGGTTTGGTCTTGTTTTTCTATTTCTTTAAGATTCATTTTTAGGTTGTTTATTTGAAGTTTTTCTACCTATTTGATATAGGTACTTAAAGCTATAAACTTCTCTCTTAGCTTTCACTGTATCCCATAGGTTTTGTTTCCAATGTTGTGTTTCCATTATCATTTGTTTCAAGAAAATTTTCAACTTCATTGTTAATTTCTTCATTTACCCACTGGTCATTCATGAGCATATTGTTTAATTTCCATATATTTGTATAATTTCAAAAATTCCTTTCATTATTGATTTCTAGTATTATTCCATCATGATTAGTGAAGATACTTAATTTCAATATACTAAAAATTTTTAAGACTTGTTTTGTACCTAACATATGTTCTATCCTTGAGAATGATCCATGTGCTGAGAAGAGTATTCTGCAGCCACTGGATGAAATGTGCTTTAAATATCTACTATATTCATTTGGTCTATGGTGCAGATTAGGTCCAATGTTCCTTTTTGGAATTTCTGTCTGGAAGATCTGTCTAATGCTTAGAGTGGGGTATTGCGTTTTCTAGCTATCATTTTATTGGGTCCGTATTAGTCAGGATTCTCTTAGAGGGACAGAACTAATAAGATATATATGTATATAAAGGGGAATTTATTAAGTATTGACTTACACCATCACAAGGTCCCATACTAGGGTGTCTGCAAGCCGAGGAGCAAGGAGAGCCAGTCAGAGTCCCAAAACTGAAGAACTTAGAGTCTGAGGATAGAGGGAAGGAAGTATCCAGCATGGGAGAAAGATGTAGGCTGAGAGACTAGGCGCATCTCACCTCTTCATGTTTTTCTGCCTGCTTTATATTTGCTGGAGGCTGATTAGATAGTGTCCACCCAATTAAGTGTGGATGTGCTTTCCCCAGTCTGACTCAAATGTTAATTTCTTTTGGCAACATCCTCACAGACACACCCAGGATCAATATTGCATCCTTCAATCCAATCAAGTTGATATTCAGTATTAACCATCATAGTGTCTGTCTCTCTCCTTAGCCCTATTATTTGCTTTACATATCTTGGTGCTCCATTGTTGGGTGCATATATGTTTGTAATTGTTATATATTCTTGCTTCATTGACCCCTTTATCATTATATAATGACCTTTTTTATCTCTTTTTATAGTTTTTGTCTTGAAATCAATTTGTCTGATATAAGTATAGCACTCCTGCTCCTTTTTGGTTTGCATTAGCATGAATAACCTTTTTCCATCCCTTTATTTTCAATCTATACATGTCTTTATAAGTGAAGTGTGTTTTTTGTAGGCAACAGATCCTAGGTCTTGTTTTTTTGGTTTTGTTTGGTTGTTTGTTTGTTTAATCCATTCAGTCACTCTGTTTTTTGATTGGAGAGTTTAGTCCATTTATATTCGATATTATTATTGATAAGTAAGGATTCCCTCCTCCCATTTTGTTCTTTGTTTTCTCACTGCTTTGTTGTCTTCTCTCCCTTCTTTCCTTCCTTCCTGTCTTCCTGTTAGTGAAGGTGATTTTCTCTGATGGTCTGTTTTAATTTCTTGTTGTATGTTTTTTAATCTGTGGTTACATGAGGCTTGCAAATGATGTCTTATAACCCATTTTAAACTGATCACAACTTAACACTGATTGCGTAAACAAACTAATCAGCAAAGAGAAAACTCATAAAATTTCCACACTTTGGCTTTGTCCCCCTTCCTTTTTAACATTTTGTTGTTTCTGTTTATATCTTATTTTACTGTCTATATCTTTAAAAGTAACTGTAGTTATTATTTTTGTTTGGTTCACCGTTTAGTCTTTCTACTCAAGATATAAGTAGTTTATACACCACAGTGACAGTGTTATAATATTCTGTGTTTTTCTATATATTTACTATCACTAGTGAGTTTTGTACCTTCAGAACATTCATTATTGCTCATTAACAATATTTCAGACTGAAAAACTCCCCTGAGTATTTCTTGTAGGACTGGTCTAGTGTTGGTGAAATTTGTCAGCTTGTGTTTGTCTGGGAAAGTGTTTATTCCTCTTTAAGTTTGAAAGATATTTTCACTGGATATACTATTCTACTATAAAAGTTTTTTTCCCTTTGGTACTTTAAATATGTCAAGTCTCTCTCCTGGCTGCCTTGTAAAATTTCCATTGAGAAGTCTACTGCCAAATGTATTGGTGCTCCATTGTATGTTATTTGTTTCTTTTCTCTTGATGCTTTTAGGATTTTTTCTTTATCCTTGATCTTTGGGAGTTTGATTATTAAATGCCTTGAGGTACTCTTCTTTATGTTAAATCTGTTTGGAGTTTTATAACCTTCTTGTATGTGAGTGTTGATATCATTCTTTATGTTTGGAAAGCTCTTTGATATCCCTTTGAAGATTTGCCTTCTTGAGGTTATTTTTAAATGTTCTAGGCATGTTCATTCTTTTTTATTTTATTTTCTGTTGTTTCCTCTGACTGTGTATTTTCAAATAACCTGTCTTCAACTTCACTAATTCTTTCTTTGGCTTGGTCAATTCTCTTGTTAAGGGACTCTAATGCATTCTTCACTATGTCCATTGCATTTTTCAACTCCAGAATTTCTTGATTTTTTAAAGTATTTCAATCTCTTTGGTAAATTTGCATGATAGGATTCTGAATTCCTTTTCTGTGTTATATTGAATTTTGTTGAGTTTTCTTAAAACTGCTATTTCAAATTCTTTGTCTGAAAGGTCACATACCTCTGTCTCTCCATGATTGGTCACTGGTGCTCTATTTAGTTAAGTTGGTGAGGTCATGTTTTCCTAGATGGTCTTGATGTTTGCGGATGTTCATCAGTATTTATTATAGTCTTTACAAGTTGGGCTTGTTTGTATGTATCCTTTTTAAGAAGGCTTTCCAGGTATTTGAAGGGACTTGAGTAATATAAACCAGGTTTTTGGTCACTGCAGCTATATCTGCCTGAGGGGTACCCCAAGCCCAGTAAAGATGTGGCTCCTGCAGACTTGTAGATATACTGCCTTAATGGTCATAGATAAGATCCTGAAGAATTTGCTGGCTTACCAGACAGAGACTCTTGTTCTCTTCCTTGACTTTCTCTCAAATTTTGAAGTCTCCTTCTCTGTGCTGAGCTGCCTGGATCTAGGGGAGGGGTGAAGCAAGCACCCCTCTGGACACCACCATTGGAATCTACATTAGACCTGAAGCCAGCACAGCACTGGGTCTCACCCAAGACCTGTGGTAACCACTGCCTGGCTACTGTCTGAGTTTTCTCAAGGCTGTAGGATTTTACAATAAGCAGGTTGTGAAGCCATCCTTACCTTCAGAGCAGTGAGTTTCCCTAGGTCTTAGTTGAGTCCAGAGTGAGTCCAGAGATACCATCTAGAAACCAGGACATAGAGTTGGAAATCTTAGGCTTCTACTCTTCTACTACAGCTGAGCTGACACCCAAACCACAAGGCAAAGTTTTTCCCATTCTTCCCTCTCCTTTTCACAAGTAGAGGAGTCTCTCCCTATGGCCACCACTGCCCCAGACTCACAGTGAGTACTGTCTGGCTGCCACCAATGTTCACTCAAGGCTCAAAAGATCTTCAGTCAACTTTCAGTGAATTCTGCCAGGTCTAAGACTCTTCCTTTAGACCAGTGGGATCCCTTCTGGCCCACAGAATGTCCAGAAATGCCATCCCAGAACCAAATCCTAGAATTTGTGACTTCAAGCCTGTTTGGTGCCCTACTCCACTGTGGCCAAGCTTGTACCTAAGCTGCAAAAGTCCCCTTTACTCCTTCCTCCTTTATTTTCAAACTGGAGTTCCACCTGATAGCCACCACAGCTGGGAGTGTGTTGGGTCACACCTGAAGCCAGCATGTCTGTGAACCTCACTCGAAGCCCACGGTGAGTACTGCATGGGTACCACTGCTCACTATTCAGGACTCAAGGGCTCTTTAGTCAGCAGGTGTTGAATCTTGCCAAGACTATGTCCTTCCCTTCATGGCAATGGATTCCCCTTTGGCCCAGAGCATGTCTAGAAATGGTATTCTGAAGCAAGGTCCTGGAATGTGGGCCTTATGACTCTGCCCAATACCCTGTTCTATCATTTCTGAGCTGGTATCTAAGTTGCAAGACAAAGTCCTCTTTACTTTTCCCTCTCCTCTCCCCAAGCTGTAGGAAGGAATCTCTCCTGGAGCTGTAAGCTGCACTACCTGGGGATAGGGGAGAAGTGGTACAAGCACTCTCTTGACTAACCCAACTGGTGTCTTATTGTCATGTGCCCCCCAAAGTCCACTGGCTCTGAGCCCCGTGCAACAACAGTAATTGCCCAGGGATTGCATGACTTGTGGCCTAGACTATTTTGGGGCTTTGTTTAGAACCTCGGAGCACTTTAGCTCACAGTGGTGAGGCCTGCCAGAGCTCAGGTTCTGACTGCTGAGATGGGTGATTCCCCTCTGGCTAGGGATGGTCTGTATGCTCTCTTCATGGGCGCTGGCTGATTTCTGTCTGGTGTTACTTTCCACTGTGACAAGGCAGCACTGAGTTCAAGTGCAAAGTCTCATAGTCACTGTGCTCTCTCTCTCCCAAATGCACAGATTCTTTCTCCATGCCATGTAGCTGCTGCGCAGGGATGGGCAAGCGGTGGCCTATGCAATTTAAGACTTTTTTCAGTGCTTCTTTCAGTGATATGAAGTCAAAACAAGGTACTGTAATGACTCACTTGATTTTTGGTTTTTATGAAGATGCTTTTTAGTTGTTCAATTTGATGTTCCTACAGGAAGGACGATCAGTGGAGGCTTCTATTCAATTATCTTGTCCTGTCACCAATCACCGTTTATTTATTCTTACATCAGGATTGACTGAATTCTAATCATTTAATCTGGCTTTTAAGTGATGGTGTTTTGCCACATCACATTGGGCTTGTAGGGAAGCACTGATACGATCTTTTCTTCATTTTTATTAGAATGACTTTTGTAATGGTCAATCAAAAATGTGGATACATATTAGGAGTGTATATGAACTGTTAGTTATGGCTGTTATAGATGAGCAAGGATGTCCAGAAAACACAGTGAATGAAAAATAGACTTCAGTCATCACCAGATTCCATGAATATGCCTAAGTTAAGAAAAACAGGGAGTACCTAATTTTAAAGTGTACGGAATAAGGTATATTTGGGAGCATTTTAAGCATTTTGAGTATAGTTTGACAAAGATGTTTGGGGAGCAGGCCAGATCAATAACCTATCTCAGTTCTGGCAGTAAACTGGAACTAGAATGAGGGTGGTACCTCAGATAATTCTTTAAAATTCCTTAATCTGATTGTTTCAACTCTCATATTATCATGATTCTCTTTATTTTGATTTGTTTGGAATAAAAATATTTTTATTCCTTTTTTCATACAATGAAATAAATATTTGCTGAACAAGAAAGTTAATAAATGTCCTGGCATTGACTCTATGTACCGGATGTGGGGAGTTTTATGTGAGCATGTGTAGGTGTGTGTTTCTCCTTTCTGAAAACAATATGGATATGTCAAAGAGTATACCTGCTTTGTTGATTAAGGGTGTCAAGATGTATTTACTGGCTAGGGGTGAGAGCACCATATAAAGATAACTCTATAAACATTTATTCATTTCTCCAATGGTCTCAAATGCATGGTTTTGTAAGAGATATAAAAGTTATCTGCATGTGATGTCTCTAAACAAAGAGGTAGCTAATTGGCAGCCCCTTAATCCACACTGATAAGTAGTCTGTTCTCTTACCAATCCCTACCTCTCCAATTTTCCTATATGCTTCTTCTCTTCCCAAGATAAGGGACTGACAAAAGCAGGGTAGTGTCAGAAGATTCTTTTCATAAGAAGAAGGGCTGATATTGTTGAGGCATTTTTCTAGTGGAGAGGACACCATTGGTTTTGAAATCTCAGAACCGAGATTGAAGATAATGGATGAAATTTACTTTCTCCAAACAAAAGAAGGAGAATTCTGATACAAAGAGTAAGGTCATTGCCATCTAGAGGAAAGGATCAGAGAAACAAGCGAAAATATAAAAGTCTTTTAGGAAGAAGATTCAGAACAACCCATAGTCATGACATGCATTATAAACCATTCTATTCCTGTAGCAATTTGGGGATATATAATACATTATTATTATCTATGGTCAGCATGCATGATAAGTTAGTGAGGTGAAGAATATGTTAATTAGATTAAAATTTTTCACAGTGTTTTCCAAATAGGTCAAAACATCACGTTGTACTCACAGATATACACAATTAATAGTTTTCAATTAAAAATAAATTAATTTAAAAGGTTATTTCAAGAGTTTTTCTCCAGAGCTGGCTAACAGAAGCCTTCCTAAGATTCCTATTTATCATCAGTAGCCAATGCTTTGTTAACTAGTTTACTGAATACTAACATGGAGTGTCACCGGGGGAATCTAGCAGCATCTTGTAAAGTAGGGTGATGAAATGAGCTCTCAATGGCAACATTAGGGATAAACAAGATTTGTGACTTGACTAAAATAATTTAGAGAAGCGCTATTCAATGTGGAGTTCGTACACTAGCAGCATTGACATGACCTGGGAGCTTGTTAGAAATGGAGAATCTCAGGCCCTACCACAATATTCCTGAATTAGAATCTGTACTTTAACAAAATGCCTAGGTGATTCATTCACACATTCATTTTTTTCTTTTTAATTTAATTATATTTTGTTTCAAAATTTGGGATACATGTGCAGGACGTACAGGTTCGTTACATAGATAAACGTGTGCCAAGGTGGTTTGCTGCACCTATCAACCCCTCACATCGGTATTAAGACCCACTTGTATTAGCTATTTATCCCGATGCTCTCTCTCCTCCTGCCTCCCCGACAGGTCCCAGTGTGTGTTGTTCCCCTCCCTGGGTCTATGCATATGCCCGTTAATTTTAAGAGTAGTAGTTTAGAGAAATCTTTCACCCTTACAAGAACAAGTTATGACACTCTAGCAAATCTTAGGGATGATGGCTTGGGCTAAATACTGAATCAGTTCAGCATCTAGTCACACCTCTTAGATTCTGATAGTTAAAGATCCTGCTTCTGGAATATTGACGTTTGCTTCATCTAAACCTTCTACTGAAAATGATGATAATGATTGCATCCCAAATGAAAACTTATATTCAAGGTAACAAAATCAGCGTGATTAAATTCCCATGTTAATTCCAGTTTGTTTTTGCTGTCCTGCTCTCATTGTTAATAGAGCCCTATTTTACTCTCACATAAATCTAGATTTTGGAGATGGATTACATAAGTACCCTAAAAGGTAATAAATATACATATGCTTATTAAAGATAAATAAATAAATAAAAACACACCAAATGAGCCCTTTCCTGATTTTCATGTAAATCACACACACACAAACATCTTCTTGGTAGCAGTGGGTAATGGAAGACAGTTGAGGTTGATGGCGATAAGGGCTCCCCTCATGGGTGCTGGCTGCCTTCACATTTGTGCACCTAAAATTGTTTGCCAGGAAGAAGTGACAGCTCACCCCAGAGGAACATTCAAGCCTCTGACTCCTGCAAGACAGATGCTTGCTTCCGAGTTTAAAATGGCATTTCATTCCAGATTCTTCTCAATTTGACCACTAGGGTTTTAAGGCTATTGGGCCAGGTTTTATTCGGAGTTCAAACTGGAGGTGTTGTGTTTTCCTTTCTCAGCATTCTCTGTGGGAAGAAATATTTGCTAGCTGCTTGGCCAAGCAGCTCCGTCTTTGATAATAGTAGGTAAGGTTTTATTTCTAACCTCCTTTTCTTAGTGTATAGAATTACTGCAGTGACTCCTATGACCGCCCTCTTTTTTTTTATAGGTAGTCTCACTTGCTTTTAAAAAACATCTCTACTTGCTTAAGCATAAGTAGTATTGCCTTTATTTCCTCCTACCATCTCATATATCTAACAAACTCTTTAAAAATATTTTCTTTTTCTACCCCCAACAAATATTAAAAAAAAAAAACTACTCAGAAGTAAAACAACAATTAAATAGAAGAAAACTCCAGTATCAGTCATCTAAAATAAAAAATATCAAAGGACAGTATTTTGTAAATCAAAATAAATCTTTCCAACTCAATGGGCTTTCTTTGAAGTATTAGATATTTATTTTATACCAACTTCAAAATATTGTCTAGGGAGACAGATAGCTACACAAATGATACGCATATTTTTGTAATAAATTTAAAAATTTGATTTCCCCCTGACAATGCCAGAAAAATAATAACAAAGCTTTAACAGAAAAACTGTGCAGTGATAATCAATACAACGGCAATCAGTACAATGTGTTGTTACTCATGTGTTTGCCCGAAAACATCGTCAGCAAGGATTCTGAACACAACACAGCACATTCTCATTGTTGGCACCACCTCATTGTATGTTAAAGTCAGCAAAGAGAATTAAAAAAAGCAAAAGGAAAAGAATCAGATCACCGTCCTGCTGTATTCTTTGAAATTTATTCAAAATTAATTACAAATGCTGGTATCTCTTTCATGTTTGCTTTGAATTAGCAATCTGCTTCTCTAAAAGGTGCTTGAAATTGTTCATAATAAAACCAGTTGTGTAACACTGTAAATGGTATGCAAGGATATAGAAAAAATAGAAAAACAGGTATCATTAATAAGAAAGTGATAAGTTTGCTCCAAGGCAGGGCTGAGCTATTTGCTCAGTATATCACACTCTGTGCTCCCTGGTAGCCAGTGCAAAGAGGGAGAGAGAAGCAGAAAAAAACAGAAAGGAAGGAAGGAGATAAGTTACATAGTTACTATTTCATGACCCAAGACAACTCTGCAACTCTTCAGAAAGTACTACACAAGCACTAATGTATAAACAAAGTGGTGGTGGCGATTGCTTAATCAATGTCTCTATGTAGCCTCATCCTACACTTTAGTATCCTTATACATAAGTAAAATTTATGTAGAACATATGTATTGCCAGAAATATTTCCCTGCCTTACATATTTCACTTTACGGTTCATTACTCACATTTGTTCTTAAATACTGTAGTTTTAACAGCTGTCTCTAGTTTCTATCAAAGTACCCTAAAAATCCTATAATAATATTTTCCACCTCATTTCCTCCTTTCTTTTGACTGCATTGTGATAAAGCACTGTGTCCGATAAGGGAAAGTGACAGCCTTGTCAAACTCTAGACCAAGCATTTGCATACTGTTATTTTATTCACAGGATTAGAGCAGCCACCAGAAGCTGAAGGAATTTGCTTTCCCTAAATCATACATTTTCACTGATGATGGTGTTTTATCCTACAATCTGTCACTCATAAACTATCTCTTTCATAGTTCTGGTGTTGTTTTTTGGAGAAAATGCATCCTTTATTTTCTGCTAAAAATTTATTGTTGTGGAAACAAAATTAATACAGGAACACTGGACACCATCTTATTTTTGATGAGCAATTGAATACCAGTCATTAACATTAATACGATGATAAACTCACCAAATGCTTTAGTGTCTTTAATCCCAGAAGACAAAAGTGCTTTATAAACCTTAAGTAAATATTGCAAATGTCAGTAGTGCTTCATCAGAAGACTTTAATAACTGCTTCAGAAAAATGTTTTCATTTCTTGTCTACAAGTTGCCTAATAATCACTTGTAGGATAAAATAAATAAATCTCTTATTCAAGGTTCCAATATTACTTCCTCTGAAAAAGGTAGAATATCTTTGCACATTGAGCTTCTTATTTCTCCAGTTCATTCATTCAGTGGTAAAATTTATGGTTTGAACTATTTTTCTCGTCAGGTTTTGTTCTGGTCAACCTTGAAGGGAAGACTATCAACAAACAATCTCTGGCAGAAATTATTCTCAGAGCTAGATTTCTCCCTTATTAATTATATGAGTGTTAAAATGCTTACTCGAGGAAAGAATAATTTCCACAGCAAGAGGTAGAGATATTCTATAACAGTTACTTATAATAATTGCTTCAATTCATTTGCAACTTAGTTCCTGCTCTTTTGTCTAGCTGCATGTAAAAAGGCACAGCAAAGAGCATTGTGTCTGAGATGGGACATAATAATATGTGTTTGAATTCTTGCTCTTTGTATGAATTCTGTTACCTGGATCTTGCAAAACCATAGAAGACTTCCATGATTATCAAGCACTGGTCATCTTTCAGTATCCCTCTTCCTAACATGCATTAGTTCTAGTGGCTAATTCATGTTTGAGAAAGTCACCTAAGTATCGTCTTTGTTTTTGCCTCAGTTTGTTTTTGGCAAAAGTTTCCTAATATTAATTTCCTGTTTTTTCCTGTAAGAGTGTGTGTCTTGGATGCTGGAGGCTGGAAAAGGTTTGCAGATCCTCTGCCCTAAGTGTAGAGATGCATGTTCCTTCACCTATGTAGAATAAAGACAACTATAGCAATTTTTTGTTTGTTTGTTTCCTCTGTCCCAACGCACAGAGGTATTTGTCTTTAGCTATGTGGATGATGACTTCATGCAGAGCAACTCACATTCGCCAGTGATTTCCCACCATTTCTCTATCAGTAGTCCCTGTCCATAGTTTTCTTCTTACAATGTTACCAGTGGTGGATCTTGACCCTCCGTAAATAGAAGTAAAACAAGAGGCTGGGCGCGGTGGCTCAGGCCTGTAATCCCAGCAGTTTGGGAGGCAGAGGCAGATGGATCACCTGAGTTCAGGAGTTTGAAACCAGCCTGGTCAACATGGTGAAACCCCGTCTCTACTACAAATACAAAAACAGTAGCTGGGCGTGGTAGTGTGTGCCTTTAGTCCCAGCTACATGGGAGGCCGAGGCAGGAGAATAGCTTGAGCCCGGGAGGCAGAGGTTGCAGTGAGCCGGGATCACGCCATAGCACTCCAGCCTGGACGACAGAGTGAGACTCCGTCTCAGGAAAAAAAAAAAAAAAAAGTAAACCAAGAGTCTGAAATGGGCTTGAACAAGGCAGTTTATTGGGGCTTTCAGCTTAAGCAGAAAGGGAGACAACATCAGGAAGGAACCTGCTACTGGCTTCCCCAAATCAGGTAATTTGGGCTTTTCTTTTCCTTTGAGCCTCCTCCAGGTGACATTCTTGGGGTGGTTCAGCGGTTGTGCCTGCACAGTCTCATGTCAGGCCTTTACATGAGTGGTATGTCTCATTTGCATCTTAAAGCTCCACCCAGAAATGTGACTTTTACTATTAAAATGAAGCAAAGTTCAAGTTAGGACAAGCTAAGATGTTACTCAGCACTGGGAAAGGTCTCTTAGAAAGTCTCTACAGTTGGCAACCAGGATGTTTGCGGTTAAAGTGCTTTGCTTCTTTCAGGCCTAATCGGTCGATTTTGTGAGAGGAAGCGTCTGTGGTGGCGCAGCTTCCAGGCTGAGTGTAGCTAGTCCATTAGGAGTTAGCAAGGAAAAACCGGGCGGGATCCCTGTTCTGTTCTCGTTGTCTCAATTGCATACAAGGGATATTGTTCCCAGGGCTGTTACCGGCGGAGGGTCTTGACTTCATGAGTTGTCCAGGTTCTTGGCGTTTTGAACAAATAATTGGACAAAACACACAAACAAAGCAACAAAAGAATGAAGCAAGGAAAGCACAGATTTATTGAAAGGAAAGTAAACTCCACAGACTGGGAGTGAGCTCAAGCAAGCAGCTCAAGAGTGCTGGTTACAGGATTTTGTGGCGTTTAAAAATACGCTCTAGAGGTTTCACATTGGTTACTTGGTTACACCTTATGTAAATGCAGGAGTGGCCCATGACCAGTCTGATTGGTCACGGGAGGCAACCAATCAGAGGCTGAAGAGAAGTTAGGAAGTTGCACATAAAGGCTTGGCCCCTGACCAATCTGACTGATTGCAGGAGGGGGCCAATCAGAGGTACTTTCCATTTTTCACAGGGAAAATGGAAAATAGGGGTGAGAGGGCAGGGGCTTCCAAAAGAAGTAGGCTCTAATCCTTTTGTTACTTGAGCATGGAGAAGTGGGGTTTTCCTTTTGATTCAGTTCTAGGAAATCCGACTGAATTGGCCCCAGGTTTTCTGCCTCCAGACCCTATTCTCCTGCCTCAAGGCTAAGCGTCTCCCCCACAACTGCTCCCACCCCGGCACCCCTGCCAAACTGCCTCTCTGAAGGCCAACTTGTGAAATTCTCTATTCTTGCATGAAGATAAAGAGGTGTATGTCTAAATACAGCTGTACCTGCCAGTGGATCCTGGTCCAGCCCCTTACTGGAGGTATGACATTCAATACGTAACTTAACCATCCTGAATCTTCTTTTTCTTAACTGTGAAATTGGGCTTATAAGAGTATCTACGATAGAGAGTAGTTGTGAGGATTAATTAAATTTAGAAACTAATATTTATAAAATACAAAATATGACCTTGCCAGAGTAAAGACTAGCGCTCTGTAAGATATCATAAACTTTACCAGTAGTGACCTTGTACAGCACTCCATTCAGTCCTGAAATCCTTTAAGGGTGCTTTAAAAAAAATTTGAAATTCTTTAAGGGTGGTGTTATGTGACCCTTACTCCCTAGGGTCACCTATCAGTTTATCATTCATAAATTGCCAACTGAACCTTTACTCTCTTCATCTCTTCACCCTACCCCGACTTCCCTCCTTTCCCAGGACACATTCTTTTTTCACTGTCTGTAGCTTAGGCAATTAGTCATTCCTATTTATAAGAACTTCCCTTTGATGAAGCTGGAAATAATTTCAGGGTGACATGAAGGGAGAGAAATACCTTAGTTCCCCTTTGCCTGTACTATCTTTTGTGAAAACATAACAGCAATTTAGTTAACAAAAAGAGTTGAGGTATGAAAAATCCTTCTTAGACTTTCATGATTATTAAGAGCTAGTGATTTTTCAGTATCTCTCTGCCTAACATTAATCAGCTCTAGTGTGTAGTTTTTGCCAAAAGTCTCTGATTCTTTTTCGTTTTTTGGGTCTTTTTTTAAGAAACAGGATATTTCATTGTCACCCCGGCTGGAGTGCAGTGGTGCTATCACAGCTCACTGTGGCCTCAAACTCCTGGGCTCAAGTGATCCTCCTGCCTCAGCCCCCTGAGTAGCTGGGACTATAGGTGCATGATACCACTCCGAATTAATTTTGAAAAATTATTTGTAGTGGTCTTGCTTTGTTTCCCAGGCTAGTCTCAATCTCCTGGCTTCAAGCAATCCTCCCTGTTTGGCTTCCCAAAGTGCTGGGATTACAGGCGTGAAACACTATACACAGGCCTAGTCCCTGATTCCTATCTCTGGCATATGGAGTAGGAGGCTGAGATTGCCTTTTTTATTGTTCACTTAAACTACAGCACAATCTGTGTCCCACCAAGAGGGAAGAATAAGCGTCCTTGAAGATGATGAACAGATGAGAGGATCCATTCTGTCCAAATTTATATTTCCTAATTGTTATGAATATTTAAATAAGAGAATTTTGTGCACAGATTAGAACAGTGCTAACATGCTTGGTGGTTGACCCATTTCCGTTAACCTTGTGCAACGTTCTAGGTTGAGGCAATAGGGCAGTTATATGTACACTTATGCCTTCATATTCAGTTTACTAAACCTCACATCCAGAATTGGTGTTTTATAATGATGAAAGCTTAAGAAAGATTTTAGCATCTTAAATTTGGGGGAGGCTAAACCATTGTCATTTTTGTATTGCTGCTTTTATTCATCATATTAGAATGTTAACAAAAATGGTTGGCAAGATATTTTTGTGAAATGATGCCACATCAAAATGAAATGAACTGGAAACTTAAAACTTATATAAAAACTAGGGGAAAAGGCTGCTACATTTCTTTAAAATTGTCCTTTACAAAAAATAAAATTTCTGATTTTATAAAATAAAAACACTAACATTTCACACTTATTTGTAATTATTGCATTTTTTACACATGTGTATTTCATTTCTGTTACAATTAAATAATCAAAATGCAGATTTTTTCTCTCTGCTTTTAGAGCTCTATTACATTACAGATAGACTTCAGAAATAGCCTTGTTTCTCTAGAGAAGAAAACTTATTCCATTCAAGAATGCAACTATTATTGTAACACATGCACATTTTTAGCTGATCGGAAATATAAATATGTAAGCCTGACCTTAAAGTCAATTGTATTTACTTTATAATCACCAAAAACATTAGAAAAGAAATTGATTTACAATAAATTCACACTCCGTATTATTTTTAAAGAGGGAAACATAGATAGATAGTTAATCCTTCCAGATTCCGATGTGATATTGAACATCCTCTGTTCTAGATGTTTTATGTATGTATGTATGTGTTATTTATCTTTCCTTGGCCTCCCTTGACTATTTGTCTCAACATTACATGCCAGCGGCTTTTTCTCTTGCTTGAGGGCAAACAGCATATTGTTCATGTTGATCATGGTGAATGCTTGTTTTCTCATTATAAAATAATTTCCTAGTCATCAGCATCCCCACAGACTCTGTAGAACTGTCCTTGTTTTACACAGCAATGACATAGGGCTGCACTTCCTTGAAAACTTGGGTAAGGCTAACTAGAACAAAATCACTTGCAAAGAAATTAAATGGTAGAAATTTAAACCAACTGTCAGTCACTTTCCTAACTCATATGAATGGGTAAGAAGGGTGCAGATAAAATAAACGTGACAAGGTCAATCTTGTTTCTAAATCCAACGAGTTCTCTCAATCAAATTTGAGGTTACAGAGCAAGAATTGAAATGAAACAGCAGAGGAGCAGAATACCAACAAATTGCAAATCCTAGGTCTCTAGGCAAGATGTTGAATGAAGCCAACTGGTAGGAGAAGGCCTGATATCAGAGAACAAGCTTGAGCTTTGAAGTCAGATATACTGCACTTACGTTTGAATTCTAGCTCTACTGTTTCTTAGCTTCAACTGAAGTGTATTACTTAAATTCTCCAAAGTCTTGGTTTCTTTACATGTATAAAGATAGTAATACCTGTCTCCAAAGCATTTGAATAATTGAACTGGAAAATGTGGATAAAATCCCCAGCATACTATCTCTGGCATGCTGTAGCTATTCCAGTATTTGTTCCTTTCTGTACTTCTCCTCTCCGGAAGTGGCATTAATTCCTGCAACCTGTTTTTTCCAGAAATACCAGAACTCTTTCTATCAGAATTCAGCTAGTGCCGAATTAATGTTAGGTCCTGCCATAAAGCGGTTTTATCATTTCCCAAATTCCCTTTAAGTATGTATGTGAGGGAGTAGTATCTTGCCTCCATTTACTCTATTTTCAGAGATTCCTCATGTAAGGCTATGGGGGAAACACATAAAATAGCGAAATTTCAATTTGCAGGAAACAAAATGACAGAAAATATTTATTTGAGACTCTTCAATGTTATCCATCAAAAAGTCACTGGTTTGTTTTCAAAGGAAATTGCCTTTTTTTTCCTTTGTGGAATAAGTTATGAAAGTGTTCCTTGATAACTGCCAGTAATACAGAACTTTTTCCATCATTAGAAAATCCACAGAATTATTAGATGACTTCAGTTGTTATACAAATAAACAAAAATCTTTAGAGTGGGCTAAGATGGCCACCTTAGAAAAAGAATTATAGCACTTATTAAGAAGCAGTAATAAGACAAGTATTTGAAGAACTATCAGTTTGCAGCTGCATTAAAAAAGACAGCTCTGTACTTACCTTTATAGGAATGAACAGAGATTTTCATTTATTTTTAAATTGAGTGTAGATTTGGATAACACATTTGTATTCTACTCATGACTTTGCCAGCAGTAGGACCTTAGAAATGTTTACTGATTTTCTGGTTGATTCTGTTTCTACTTATATGGACAGTAAGATAATCAAGTTCCTTCTAACTCATGAAAGATGCCCAATAAATGGTAACATGTATATATGTATACCAACAGAAATAAGGTCATTATCTTCTTTAATTCTGACAAAAAGCTACAGATTATTCTTTTGTGTGCAAATTTATGGGATACATGAGAAAATTTGTTATATGTATATAATATGTTGTGGTCACATCAGGGTCTTCAGGGTGTCCATCACCTGAGTACAATACATTTTTGTTATGTATAGTCATCCTACTCTGCAACAATCATTGAATTTATCTGTCTTACTGTATGTTTGTACCCTTTAACCCACTTCTCTTCATTCCTATACCCCCTGCTCACCCTTCCCAGTCATGTTATCTATTTTTCCACTCTCTACCTCTGTGTTTCATTTTTCTAGCTCCCATATCATAGGCATACAATATTTGTCTTTCTGTTCCTGGCTTATTTCATTAAGACATTGACCTCCAGGTCCACTCATGGTGCTGCGAATGATATGATTTGATTTTATTTTTAACTGCTCAATAGTTTGATTAAGTAGCAATAGTGGATCCAAGATTTGAAATCAGGACAACTACCTTCTTTTATTCTATGAAATTGTGAGTAAATTGCAGAACAAGCAAGATGATAGGCACAGATGTTATCAGAATGTTCTAGCTTGGTTTGTAGCCCCACCAGGGGCAAGTGTGAAGTTAGCGAGAGTTCTAGACTTCATGCAAAGCAATGTTGTCAGGTAGCCATTTCACATGATGGTCGTGTACAGTGATAAGGAGGGATATTACACATAAAAGCAAGACAACATTCAGCTGTCAAATTTATTCCTGCTGATTTTTGTTATTCACTACAGCTTGTTGAGGTTATTTTGGATGTTGGCCCTGGTTTTGATTTAAATTCAAACTGCATGTGGCTTTCATATCTTTATCCAGTTTTTGATCAAGACAAAGCCAAACATGCCTCCTGAAGAGAGGTCCCATAGTGAAATCTATTACAAAACACTTAGTGGATATGGTTCACAATGAGCTGTAAAGTGTGCTATTCATATTTATAGTGTACTTAGAAGTCCATTTAAAAAATCTAGTTCACAAAGTTGCAATAATTTTTTTCTAGTTGAAATAATTCGTGTTATAATACATAGTATCATTCACTTGTTTGGAATCTGAAAAAGAAAGGAAGATGGTAACCAAGCTTCAGAAACAACACATTTCAGAAGAATGTCTGCCTTATTTGTCAATGTTATCCTTGGTTTCCAGCGTAGTATCTCACACACACAGTTGCTCAAATAATACTTATGAAATAATCATTGTCTAAAACCACAAAATTAGTTGTTCTAGTCATTACACATAGATTTGTTCTTTTTATATATGATTTTCATCAAATATGCCATGCCATATTTGATGAAACTAACCAGTTCATAGCAGAAATTCCTATAAAAACAATTTTGTGAAGGAAATCTAGTCTGGACCACACTATGCACTTACCTATTTTTTTTTTTTTTTCTCGGTAGAGACAGGGTTTCACCATGTTGGCCAGGCTGGTCTTGAACTCCTGAGCTCAAGTGATCCACCCGCCTCGGCCTCCCAAAGTGTTAGGATTACAGACTTGAGCCACCGCGCCCAGATTGCACTTAATTGTCTTTTGTTCCCACAAAACTACATCTGAGTTATGAGTCCTGGACTCACAGACCTTCATTATGCTTCAAAACAATTTACTTGTAGAAGTAACCATTAGCATGCCAGTTGTTTTACACATATTCTGTCAACCAGTCATCTAGATTTTCCACTAAGGTAGATACTATTCTGATCGTGTTACACACATAAGTAAAATGAAGCTCAAATAGTTTGTTTTTGCCAAATTCTAATAGAGCCAAGTGTTATTTCTCACGATTTTTTCTTACCTCTAGGTATTGCAGTTTTCAGAGATTTTGAAGGCTGAAGATGAAAATAAGTAGGTAAAAATAAATTCTTCATTAGTCAAGTTTTTCCAGGCTTAGAAATGTTTATGTAGTGGGGATTGAAAAGGGGGAATCCCAGGTAAAATAGGAATTTGGAAAATAAAATTTAGTTCATTAGTAAATCTAGTATCTCTGCCTCAAAGAATGAGATTATCATGACAAAATATATAGGAAATTCCTAGCAATTATTACCAAATTCATAAGATAAATTTCATCTTGCAATCAGTATCCAAATAATTCAAATTTAAAAGAAAAGAAAAACTAATATGTAAATAATTTCCCCAGTGTCTCTTTTGTCTTTACAAAATGAAATTGGTTCCCATAAATGTATTCATTTTCCTATTATTAGGAACAATCACTTAGAATGATGTTTTTACTATTATAAGAATGATCACATATTGTGATATGTGTGAGTTTTGAAAACAACATCCCTAGAGGAATCATCTTAACGGAGTGTTTCTAAGTGTTTAACATAGTGCTTGCTATATGTGTGCATGTAAATAGATGCACTTTTTTGTAGAGAAGTCACAATTGGAGAAGTGAATGCTGGAGAAATACTAGTAAAATTACAAGAAAATTAGCATGCATGTCTCTCAGTTAAATGAGCATGCAATGTGAAAAAGGGGGTCACATTACTTAATTCATTGACTCTTTCAAATCACTCACTGATTAGATACTCTAAATTCAATAAAAGTTTGATTTGGAAATATTTTAATTGAGTGTTACTGGTTGGCTAGAATTGGCTACATAACACAGATGATTCTCACTATTAGATAACAGGATATTGTTAAAAAAATGATCACACCTTTATTATCTGTGACATTTTGTGATGCAGATGTTGCATTCTTATGCAAAATGCAATAGATAATTGTTATAAAATACTATAATGAAATTAGGCTGATTATTCTATTTGATTTAAAATGTCATATAGTAAAGGTTATTTTCACTCATGAAGATTAAATGTGTGTGGCCATATGTTAGAACAATCTTTTGAATTGAAAATATACTCAGCTGAAAATTGTCAACAAACTCAGAAATATCCAAAGAAAAATAGCTTTCTTTTTTATTTGCCAAAGCATCTTCTTTCAATTAAAATGTCATTATGTTACACTCATGGATGACATTCCATTATGACAAATCTCGTATAGGAAACAGTAAATTATTCTATATATAAATTTGATGGCATTTTGATATGAAAATGTGTAAAATCTGTCAATACCCCAGAAATAGAACATCAACAAAGAGGATTATTGGTCCACCCAAATAATAATGTAACCATTCAGAGGATAATGTTTTCCAATTGCAATTACATGCTCTAATTTTAAAGGGGCTATCATTTACAATAATTTGGCAGATTTGGCTCATATTTCTTTCAGAAATTCATTTCTTCATTATGCTTCAAAACAATTTATGGTGCATTTATGTTGGGGAAGATAATTTGCTTATTTTATTGTGAGTGGAAATCAGTAATTACATACAATCCCATTTTCTCTAGACATAAAGTTAATTCATGGTAGTAATTTTATACAGAATATTAGCTGGCATTAGTTATGATGAAAATGTAACTGTGGTAAATGCCTCTATTATAACTGAATTTCCTTGGACTTGGTGGAAAAAGAAATGTTGACTTAGTAATAACAATTCCATGATGTTGTGGCAAGCCTATGGATCATTTGTCCTGCTAGCAGTATGTGGGAAATTATTACTGCCAATTCTCTGGCTTTGGATACGACTGAGTTTGAATCCAGACTTCTCTATTTCTGTGTTACGCAACTTTGAGCCAGTAGCATAGCTTGTGCAAGCCTTAATTTTGTCACCTGCAACATGGAAAGAATTACAATACCTGTGTCATAGCGTTCTTAGGGTTAAGTGAAAAGATACATGAGCAATTTTAGTTAGTTTCCCAAATTTATGGATATAGCAGTAGTGTTTTGAAAAGTACCTGACAAATATGCATCAAAATATGTATTTATCTTCACCCAACTCTGACTAGAAGATCCTCATACTGGAGGAAAGCAGACAATCAAAATAAAGGAAGGAAGAATTTTTAATTTCTGTAGCAATTTTTGTTGGGATTTTGTTAGGAACTGGACTGGGACATTAATAATATTATGCCTTCCAATTCATTAACATGGAATCTCTCTCCAACATTTTAAGTTTTTATAAAATTTCTTTATAAAATTTCTCCAGTTTTGCAATTTTTTATATAGTGGCCTTGTACATTTTTAATTAAAAGTAATACTACATGGTTTATAATTTGTTATGCTGTTGTATATGCCAATTTTATTTGATTTGCCAATTGTTCATTGCTAGTGCATATAAATAACACTGATATATCATCATTGTAGTCTGCGGTGTTCATTAATTCACTTGTTAGCTCTAGTAATTACTTTAGAATTTCTTTAAGATTTCTACATGTGCAGAAAAGAATATTTTATGTCACCTTTTTTTACCTTTATACTTTTAATGTTTATGTTCTTTATTTTTCTTGTTATTATTGCACTGGGTAGGACATCCAGAACAATGCTAAGTAGCACTGGTCAGGGCAGCCCATCTTACCTCACTCCTGATGTTAGAAAGAAATTATTTGTCTTTCAATATTATGATATTAGTAGGATTTTCACGAAGGGCCTTATCTAACTAAGGAAGTTCTTTTGTTTCGCCCTAGTTTGTTGGGAAATTTTATCATGAATGTAGGTAAAATTTTGTCAATGCTTTTCCTGCATTTATTGACATAATCATATGTTTTTCTCCTTTATTTTGTTAATGTGGTGAATTACATTAATTGATTCTCAAATGTTAAACCAGTCTTCCATTTAGGGATAAACACAACTTTATCATCTTATATTTTCTTCTTTCCTTCTCATATATTGTTACAAATATTTTGTTATTTGTGTCTGAGGATACTGGTTTGGGTTTTTATTTTCGTGTTAGGTCCTTGTCTAGTTTACTTATCAAGGTTATGTAGACCTTATAAAATGAATTAGAAAGAGTTCCATCCTCCAGTATTTTCCAAAAGACTTCAAGATTGATGCTATTTCTTCCATTAATGTTTTCTAGAATTCAATAGTGAAGCCATCTGTCCCTGAAGGCTTCTTTGTGGGAAGAGTGTTAATTACAAAAATATAATAGATTTAGCAAATATAGAGTTATTTTAATTATCTGTTTCTTCTTGTGCCTATTGTGTTTTTCAAAGAATGGTCTTTTTATATGAGTTGTCAAATTTATAACCATCAACTTGTTTATAATGATAGTACACGTACTGATGCTACCTCTTTCTTTTCTGATAACTGTGCTTCTTTTAAATCTTTTTTACCCTTGGTCATTATAGTTATGGGCTACTTAAGTTTATTTTATATTAATCTATTTTATATTTTGGAGAAGGAGACAATATTTCTATACCACTAATAATTAGTTTCATTGCTTTTCCTCTATGTTTGACTGTTTCTGTTTCTTCAATTTTCCCTCTAATCATTATTATTTGCTTTTATTTGTTTTGAGTGAATTAGATCATGTTTATGGGTTTTTTTATGATAGACATTTGTATAATTGGTTATATGCCTTTCTTCTCTCCTAATATAAGCAAGTGATGCTACAATTTTTTCTCTGTACACTATGAGAGTGGTACCCTACATATTTTTATATGCTATGTTTTGTCATTAAATTCTAAGTATTTTCTAATTATTTTTAGCTCTTGTTTTAACCATAAGTTATTTATGAGCATGCTGCTTGATTTCCCAATTTTTTTAAAATTTCTAATTTAATTCTATCTTAGAATACATACTATATGATGTCAAACTTTTGAAATTCAATGAGACTAGTATTATGCTTCAAAATATGGTCTATCATTGTGAATGTTCCATGTGCTCTTGTGAAATGTATGTTCATATTGGTTGTACACAGTATTCTATAAATATCAACTAGATTCTTAGTTATATTTGAATGGCTAAATCCTTATTGAACTTTAGTCTACATTTTCTATCAATTACTGAGGGTGGAGTGTCTGTCTTCTTGATGAATTGACCTTTATCATTACAAAATGCCTTCTTGTCTCTGATAATAAGCCTTTCCTCTGGAGGTCTACTTTGTTTGATACGTACATAAGTGTACCTGCTTTTCCTTACTATTTCCATTGCTTTCCTTTAACTATTTACTAGTAGAATAAAGGGCACCTCTTGTGAACAGTATATAGTTGGGTCTCCCTTTTTTACTTAATCTGAGAATCTCTGTCTTTCATTAGACTTGCATTGAATTTTCATATAATTAATGATATGCTTTTGTTTATGTCTACCATTATGTGATTTTTAAATTTAGTATTTTTGTCCCATCTGTCCTTATTTTATCCTTCTTCTGAATTTTTTTGGGGTTAACTAAGTACTTTGTTTTCCTTGACCTTCATCTTTTTGTTTAACCTTTATTTTAAGGGGTACAAGTGCAGGTTTGTTACATAGCTATACCTGTGTCATAGGGGTTCGTTTTATAGATTATTTCACTGTCCAGGTATTGAACCTAGTACCCATTAGCTGTTTTTCCTGATCTTCTCCCTCCTCCCACCTTCCCCCTTCTAAAAGGCCCCTGACTTTTTCAGTTTTATTTAACTTTCAGCTGCACATCTAGGGATTATAATATTCAGTGTTAATATCTACAGTGTACCATGTTGTGAATTTACCACTTCACGTGTAAGAATTTTAAAATAATAAGCCTCAATTTCCAATTATCTTCCTTTCTGTTTCAGTTGTTTTCTACTCTATTACACTTATTATACATCCCAAATACTTTGCTGTTATTTTGTTTTAAACAATTACCTTGTAAATATTCTTTTAAATGGGAAGAGAGTAGTCCACAGTACTTGCACACAAATTCTCAGTTTGCTTTCTCTTCTTTCAATTATGTGAATATGATAGTACCAGTTATTAGTTTCCTTTAGGCTGAAAAACTTACTTTAGCATATTTTTTTAACTTCCTTTTTATTGGTGCCAAATTATGTCAGTTTTTTTTTGTTTTTTGTTTTTTGTTTTTTTTGACAGAGTTTCACTCTTTTGCCCAGACTGGTGTGCAGTGGTGCGATTGGCTCACTGCAACGTCCAACCCTGGGGTTCAAGCAATTGTCCTGTCTCAGCCTCCCAAGTAGCTGGAATTATAAGTGCCTGCCACCATGCCTGGCTAATTTTTATATTTTTAGTAGAGACGTGGTTTTGCCATGTTGTCCAGGCTGGTCTCGAACTCCTGACCTCAGGTGATCCACCCACCTCAGCCTCCCAAAGTGTTAGGATTACAGGCATGAGCCACCATACCCGGCCTCTATTAGCTCTTAAACTAAAAATGTTTTTATTTTGCTTACATGGTTAATACCATTTTCTCTGACCAAACAACTAAAGAACAATTTTTTATTTTTAGCAATTTAAAATTTGTTAGCTCCTTGTTGTATTGTTCTGATGAAACATTATCACCCATTCTTATCGATGGACCCTAAGGTGTTTTTGTCTTCCTTCATTGAGTTGTTTTATGATTTCATCTCTTTGGTTTTCGGCAATGTAAGCAGTAATGTGCTTAGGTTTGTCCTTTTTTATATGTTTATTTATACTGGTTGGGGCTTGTTTTGTTTCTTAAATCTGTAGGTTAATATTTCTATAAAGTTTGGAGACTCTTTTATTTCCACCTGCCTTTACTTCGACTTGAGTTTATAGATATCTTTTTATACATTATTATATCCATCTTTCCTGTTGAATCTTTGAACATATTCACATAGCTGCTTTAAGTCACTACTCTGCTAATTCCTACAATAGCATAATGATTCAGTATGTTTCTATTCACTGTTTTCTCCTGGGTATGTGTTACAAATTTTTAAACTGCACTGTGTGTATCTGGATTTCTTTTTCAAGAACCTTCACTTTTGTTCTGTCAAGCATTTCACTTACTGTTTGATTAGCTTAATTATACTCAAGCTAGTTTTAAGTCTTAGTAGGAATCATCTAGAGTTACTCTTATTCTAAGGCTACATCAGCTCTATTTATAAAGAAAGGCTTTTCTGGGATTTTACTTGAATGACTTGGTGTTCAGTGATGTCTCTTTATATGGTTGATTATAAATTCCAATTATTCCCAGTGATACACAGAAGGGTGAAGCAGGGAAGTGCTGGGAAGAGGAAGGCATGGTACCTGGCTGGGGCTCCACCCCTGGGCCTGTGCCCACAGACCTAGGTGAGGGCAGGCCCTCCTGACTTCTCGCCCAAATGTTGCATTTCCCAGGACCACCCTGGCCCGCCACGCCTCCATCCTCTGCCTATAAAAACCCCGAGACCCTAGCAGGCAGACACATAGGTGGCTGGACTTCAAGAGAAGCACATTAGCAGAGGAACATAGGGGCAGCTGGATGTCAAGAGGAACACACCCATATAGGAGCGTATGGGCATGCCGGCAGGCCATCAACTGGTGTCACGAGGCGGAGTTTAGCCAGGGCTGTTGGGGAAGAGTCAGGTAATGGAGTATGGTGAAACTGTGTCCGGAATTGGTTCCTTCTGGTGGGTTCTTGGTCTCGCTGACTTCAAGTATGAAGCTGCGGACCCTTGTGGTGAGTGTTAAAGTTCTTAAAGATGGTGTGTCTGGAGTTTGTTCCTTCAGACGTTCAGATGTGTCTGGAGTTTCTTCCTCCTGGTGGGTTTGTGGTCTTGCTGACTTCAGGAGTGAAGCCACAGACCTTCACAGTCAGTGTTACAGCTCTCAAAGGCAGCACGTCTGGAGTTGTTCATTCCTCCCAGTGGGTTCGTGGTCTTGATGGCTTCAGGAGTGAAGGTCTATGGTCTTGATGGCTTCAGGAGTGAAGCTACAGACCTTCACAGTGAGTGTTACAGCTCATAAAAGCAGTATGGACTCAAAGAGTGAGCAGTGGCAAGATTTGTTGGAAACAGCTAAAGAGCAAAGCTTCTTCAGTGTTGAAAGGGACCCCACTGGGTTGCTGCTCCTGGCTTGGATGGGCTGTTTTTATTCCCTTATTTGGCCCCACCCACATCCTGCTGATTGGTCTAATTTACAGAGAGCTGATTGGTCCATTTTACAGAGTGCTGATTGGTCCATCTTGACAGAGTGCTGATTGGTGTGTTTACAAACCTTTAGCTAGACACAGAACGCTGATTGGTGCATTTACAATCCTTTAGCTAGACACAGAGTGCTGATTAGTGCTTTTTTACAGAGTGCTGATTGGTGCATTTACAATCCTTTAGCTAGACAGAAAAGTTCTCCAAGTCCCCACCTGACCAGAAGCCCAGCTGGCTTCACCTCTCAAAACAATCTCCTTCTGGCTCCCTGATCTGCTGAGAGCTACTTCCACTCAATAAAATCTTGCACTCATTCTCCAAGCCCACATGTGATCAGATTCTTTCAGTATACCAAGGGAAGAACCCCAGGTTACAGAAAGCCTTCTGTCCTTGCGATAAGGCAAGGGTCTAATTGAGCTGACTTTAACACAAGACACCTATGGATGGCTAAACTAAAAGAGCATCCTGTAACACACGCCCACTGGGGCTTCAGCTGTAAACATTCACCCCTAGACAGTGCCGTGGGTTTGGAGCTCCACAACCTGCCTGTCTTATGCTACCCTAGAGATTTGAGCAGCAGGGCACTGAAGAAGCGAGCCACTCCCCCATCGCACGCCCTGCGAGTGGGACAAGGGAACTTTTCCCATTTCACCTGCACTATTTGACCTTCATTAAAAAAGTTCTTTTCTGCCAGTCTTCCCAGAGTCTCACCTCGAAAGTACAAATTAGTATTCAGCAAAGCCTGAAGAAAAGCACTATGCAGATATTTGTGGCTGCTTCCGGTCCCCATAAATTTCTGTTTAACAGCTTCAAATTCTGATCTCTTTTTTTCCTGCCCAGTGAGACTATTGTTCTCTGCTTGACCACTACTCCCTTATGACAAAGTTTGGAAAAAGCCTTCAGCCGGACAGAGTATAAGGTAGATGTTAAGCTTTTATCACGTACAGAATTTCCCTTCTTTCTGTCGTCCAGTGACTACAAATAGCTGCTTCATATAATTTATCCATCAGTATAGTAGTTTTATGGTTGGAGTATATGTAGGCTATCCGTAACTGTGTCTTCACCAGAATTGGAAATCCATTTTAGTTGTATTTACTTCCCATTAAATTTTGTGGAACCTATTCACCATGTCCGAAGTAATAGCCTTCCTAAGGAAGTCTCCCTGTGTTTATAGAAGCAGAAGAGATAGATTACTTGGCCAACATGGATACATCTTCTTATAAGCATCAGTACAGCAGGTATGAGATATTTGTGTAGCTTAAAAGTACAAAGAATCTTTAAACTTGGTAAAATGAAGCCTCTGTATTGCTAAATGATGTGTCAGGACATTTTTAGTGGGTGAGAGACAGATCTGAGATAATAACTTTGGGCGGGGCGCAGTGGCTCATGCCTGTAATCCCAGCACTTTGGGAGGCCAAGGCCGGTGCATCACCTTAGGTCAGGAGTTCGAGACCAGCCTGACTAACATGATGAAACCCCGTCTCTACTAAAAATACAAAAATTAACCGGACGTAGGGGCGGGTGCCTATAATCCCAGCTACTTGGGAGGCTGAGGCAGGAGAATCGCTTGAACCCAGGAGGTGGAGGTTGCAGTGAGCTGAGATCCCACCATTGCACTCCAGCCTGGGCGACAGAGCAAGACTCTGTCTAAAAAAAAAAAAAAAAAAAGAGGGGAACCTTAATCTTCTGGTCTGTATTTAGGGTGGAAGAATAGTAGAAAATAGCATGGGGTGAAGTTTTTAAAGAATGATAGTGTCTCAGAGGATTTTGTTTAAATGTATCTCATTTAACACAATGCACTGTCTCTCTTAGAGATGGTTAAGATAATGTTACACTATTTAAATGTCTGATCACAAAAGAAAGAAAAAACTACTGAAGTTTTTCTGGACTATCTGTTGCCCAAAAACCTTTTTCTAGGGGACATTTTGTTGTTGTTAAATGTATCCATCATCACATGTATTTACTAAGATATTTGTGAATGCAGAGTTGAGTCATTTTTTTAATGATCAGTGTGTGCAATGGTAAAAGCAAAAGGTTACTTCAGGACTTTTCATTTCTTCATCCATTTAATATTTTTGAAAAGTACTAATGAGCAATTGGAGTTAATTGTCAATTACAAATAAATGTATTTCTTCAAACAAAAAAATTATTCTGAAATCACATGCTCCCATTATAAAATGTTTTCTTGTTCCCCTTGAGAAGAGCTGTTTTACATATTTTAACTATCATAGTTTTCTTACATTTAAGTATAAAATTCCCATGCTAGAGTTCTGAATGTGTAACATTAAAAGGCTTGAAATCCATTTCTTTTTCTTCTTCTTTTTAAGTTGCTACCTGTGAAGATATAAGAAACAGACTGACACTAACCGCTTCAATGTTTTGCTTAGAAATGGAGCAATGGACTGTGCACAATGCAGCCCATTCATGTTGGCCAAGAACTGAACTCCTCAGGGAGCCACAGAGGCAACATTTCGCTTTGTATGGTTTTTCACAAATCTTAGACCTGTATTAAATAAAATTTTTGACATGGAAGCCCTTGAAAAATTCCCATGCCTATTATCAGCCCAGTTCTAGCTGCTTCTAATTATCTTGCTTAACAATTTGAGGGACTTTTTTAGTTGTTGTTTCTCACGAGAAACTGCCAAACAAGAAGAGGTGGTTTAGCATGGTGATTTGGCTGGGGGAAACCATTTTTGGAATCCTCTGAGTAACTGAAACCAGACTTTACACGTTTGAAAGATAAAAAGATCCCTGTAGCCTTACAGGAAGATGATTAACTCTCTTTCTATATAACTATGAAGGAGTTTACCAAGAGCTTACCTGAAAACAGACTTTACTGTAAACAGAACTTTAAATAGCAGAACTTATGTGACCCAAGCTAAAACTTACTAGTATTTTCAAATACTATTCACATCCTTTTCGTAAAAGAAGAAAGGAATGCACGGCTTTGAAAGCCTCACAATGATATTTCTGCCATTAATATGTGCCTATAAGAATAAGATCTCAAAACTATAAGTAATTTATATTAATTAATTCTAATTCTCACAATAAACTTTCTCATTAAGTATATCTCCACTCTTTATATAAAAATTATCAATTTCTGAGACATTAAAAAAGGTATCTAACTGCATATAGCTAATAGTAGGAGAGAACCTAGATTTAAAAAAAAATTGGGCTATGTGATTTTGACCTGACACACTTCATATTACACATTTTTAATTAGATATCTAAGAAGACAAGCAAGCTAACTTGGCATCCTAAAACTAGCTCTTTTTCATTCTGCGTGGTTTTCCAATGTTGTATTCACCTTCACAATCAGGCTCAAAATTTTTAAATGATCCTTGTCTTTTTCTCCCTAATTTATTTTCTTAATCACTTCCGTATTCAACGTCTCCATTCTTTGTCTCTCACAAAATAATCAATGGAATCACCTAATTGTGATACCGTTTTTCTTGAACTCAATATTTTGAGAACTCGACATTTTATCCTTGATTTTCTCTGTATTCCCTTTCCTTAAAAGATAATATAGTCCTCCTTACTCTTTGTTAGTAATTCTTAAGAATTTAATTCTAACCACTGCTACTTAACCCTTCATCATTATCTCCAAATCACACATAAACTTACAACACAGTTTGATTTTTGCTTGTCTTTATGTGCATTTGTTTCCATTTCATTTCTAGAGTGAACCACAAGCTTCTAGCAGGTACGTTTTGTATGCAAACAAAAAATACTGTATTCTAAACCCACAAGAGAAAGGGAGAAGAGAACAAAATATTTTCTGAGGGTCTATTATACTTAAGACATAGTCTAATTTCTTTCTTGTTATTATTGTATTTAATCTTCTAAAAAACATCCAAGGTAGGCATAAGGACCCTTTTATAAAAATTATGAATGTATGGCTTTAAGGTATTTAAGTGCTTTGTTTATGTCACCCAGATAATAAAGGGTTGAACCCATTTTTTTAACACCAGTCTCCCTGATTCCAAAACCTATGCTAATTCTGTTATACCAAAGAGCTTCTTCCAGATTTCTGATTAGTTGACTTTGTATTAATTCAGTTTCACAATAATAGAGGGAGTTTACAGATCCAAATATTTTGACATAGCATCATACAAATGTGTATTTCTATTAATAAGCTCCGGAACCCTGTGAGTATAAATTAAGAATTTCAGCATTTATTGACAAATTATAATTTGGGAAAAAACACATTCTATAGAAAATGAGGAGTGTGGAAAGTAAAATTAAATAATCTATAATGTGGAACTAACACGCATAACTTCAACCATATAAGTGGACTCATTACCAAAGCAGAAAATATATTCCAAATGGTCTATGTAATTTGTAAAACTACCAGGTATTTCTGCTACAAGATTATGACCATATATTCATTGAAATCTCTTTGAGTTCTTAAACCAAATGAAAATATATATATATAACCTGTAACTTTAAAAGAGATTTGAAGGCATGCGATGCAGCTTGGGTAATAAATTGAAATCTTCTGTCCCTACTTATTCATTCCTCTTCATTTTCTGTGGGTAGACAAGGTTTGCCCACAGAGCTGGCCCAGTAGGCACACCTAATAACAAAAGGTTATTCTTACAGGAGTGGTTCAGATTAACTTGCAAATCGAAGGGAATTGTTACCACCAGCAAGATGAAATCAGTTTACTTATTTAGGTAAAGTTTTTGGAGCTCTGTGTTTATGTCACTAAAGAGATACAGCAATATGTTTCACAATGAGAGAATGACAATGTTTAGAGGGAATAAACTCTCTTGCCATGCCATGAAAAACAGAAGGATAAAGTTGCAAATTTAGCTGATTTATCTGATGTCTTTTTACATAATACATTGTTGTCTCAGCATACTCCCACATTCATTTTTCATGTAGCCAGGATTTTTGCTCTATTTTCTGTGTATTTCCCCCATATCCCAATATTTACTAAAGATATGAACCAGAATTTTATATGTCTGGTTGTTTAATATAAATTAAATCTTTAAAATGTCATTACTAACAACTTTATTGAGATGTATTTCATATACCATTGTAGGTGGTAATTCAAACTGTTTAAGTCAGTACTCTTTAGTATATTCACAGAGTTGTACAATCATCAAAATCAATTTTAGAATATTTCATTAACCCCAGAAGAAATTCTGTCAAACACAAGATGACATATCCAAGATGATGTCATAGCTAAGGTAATTGCCTAACCCAAGGTCATAAAGGTTTACTCCTATGTTTTCTTTTTTTTTTTTTTTTTT
>NW_012104698.1:2797486-2838265 GCF_000951045.1 Mandrillus leucophaeus
GTTAGCCAGGATGGTCTCGATCTCCTGACCTCGTGATCTGCCCGTCTTGGCCTCCCAAAGTGCTGGGATTACAGGCTTGAGCCACCGCGCCCGGCCTACTCCTATGTTTTCGATAACATACATGTGTAGAATGTGCAGGTTTGTTACATAGGTATACATGTGCCATGGTGGTTTGCTGCACCCATCAACCCTACATGTAGGTTTTAAGCCCTGCATGCCTTAGGTATTTGTCCTAATGCTCTCCCACCCCTTGCCCCTCACCACCCAACAGGCCCCAGTGTGTGATGTTCCCTACCTGCATCCATGTGTTCTCATTGTTCAACTCCCACTTAAGAGTGAGAACATGTGGTGTTTGGTTTTCGGTTCCAGTGTTAGTTTGCTGAGAATGATGGTTTCCAGCTTCATCCATGTCCCTGCAAAGGACATCCTATCATTCTTTTTGATGGCTGCATAGTATTCCATGGTGTAGATGTGTCACCTTTTCTTTATCCAGTCTATCATTGATGGGCATTTGGGTTCATTCCAAATCTTTAGTATTGTCAATAGTGCTGTAGTAAACATACGTGTGCATGTGTCTTTATAGTAGAATGATTTACAATCTTTTAGGTATGTATCCAGTAATGGAATTGCTGGGTCAAATGGTATTTCTGGTTCTAGGTCTTTGAGGAATTGCTACACTGTCTTCCATCTTTTAAGATGTAATATTCAAAGAACATCTAGGAGATTTGATTACAATTAAAACCAAAAATAAATAATATTAATTGGGTATGCTAAATGGGAACCAATAAGATGGCTCAATCCCACACTGTATAGAATTGAAGCTGTAACATTGGTAGGAACAAATTCTTGGTGCTAGGTCCTATGTGGAGTCTAGACTGGTGCTCATGGTAAAAGCCTGCGAGTTCCTCCCAGCCATGACTACTGGGACTTTGTACTAAAAAATATCCTTTCAAGGGGCAATTGTCAGCTTTCTTTTGGATGTTAATTGAAACTACTGCAAAGACTAAAGGACATCAAATAATCTTGAAACTTGAAATACCCATGTTGTCACGGTGATGTAAGAGAAACATTCTAATGGGGATAGCAGTGCCCAGGAAAGTTTCATTAAAAAAAAATGAGAGGTGGTTTATAGGGGATCATGCTGTGTGGGAAATTGCAAAAAGGAGATATTTACAAGCGGGGGGCTGCCTTTCCCCTAGAGCTGACTCTGGGACTGTGTGAGGAGCTACTGGATTCTATTATCACTTGGACAGTGTCCTGTAAACAAACCAACAAAGAGCTGATTAACTTGGGGATGGCAGTTCCAAAATGAATGGACATCTTGTTTGGAAGGCCACTACTATGATTAAAGAACATAAAAACAAATTATCACAGTGGGCTACATGATATGCTGTTTTTCTGACAGTGATGGAAGAACTGAACAGTAGTAGGAGCCCTTATCTTTAGGTTTTTGTGATTCAGAACCAGTGACCTGGCCACACATTCAGGCGAAAGAACAATAGAAACCTGACCTAGTACAGGGGTGCCCATTTGAGAGAAAGCCCTGTGTAATTTACTGTGGGAATTTGAGGAGGGTGTGCATTAAAGTAAGACATGTCAGTCAATGCCCATCGGAACAACTCCCAGATTCGGAAGGTGGTTGGAAGTGACAAGTAGATGCTCTCATGTGCTTGTTCAGAGTGGCCACCTGGATCTGTGAGTGAGTAGGCATGTGGCACTGCAGGACATAACAACATTTCTAACAGAAACCTGTAAACTTGGGTAGCCTCACCCTGGAGATATTTTATATGACATGTTGATGGACTGGGCTAATTACTAAATTACTGACAGCTAAATGCGACTTCTTATGATGTTTATGACCAGTTTCCTGTAAGGGATCTGTGGCCAGAAACCAGGATTGGACTGTGTCATAATAAATACACATGTGGTCTCTACCCCCATTTTCTGCCACATGGCTCCCAAAATTTATGGAATCTTCTAAATGATAAAGATCCTGTTGTACCTGAAGATGACTGATGGCTGAGAGCTCCTGGGTAACCTTAGGAGGGAGGCAGGTTTCCAGGGAGACCAACCATGTGATTAGAGGATTGAAATTTTAGCCCTATCCCCTGACCTCCAGGGAGGGGAGAGGAGCTAAAAAGTAGCGTTGATCACCAATGACCAATGATTTATCAGTCATGCCTACATAATACAGCCTCCATAGAAACCCAAAAGGGTGGGATTTTGAGACTTGCTAGGTGTGGGAAATTGTGGGGGCACTGGGAGTTTGGTAAACATGGAGAAGGCATGGAAGCTCTATTGCTCTTCCCTCTACCTTGCCTTATGCCTCTCTTCCATCTTACTGTTCCTGAGTTGTATCCTTTTATAATAAATATAATTTTTACAAAAGCAGATAAACCAATCTGTGTTACTGAGCAATGTAAATTATGTTAAAGGACAAGCAATATGATACATAAGACAAGCAATACATAAGATACAAAGTACTGATACCCAACATTTGAATATATCTTCTTTCCATCAGAAAGAAACAGACAGAAAACCCACCACACACACAAAAAAATGGCCAAAATACACACAGCAAATCATACAAAAAAGTGTCAGTGGCAATAACCATGTAGAAAGGCACTTAACCTTACTAGTGAACAGAGATATTTATATTAAACTAGCAAAATGCAATCATATTTTGTGCTCAGATGGACATTAAAATAAAAGGTTTTAAATAGTGCAATAAGCCTACCCATCAACCAGCTTTTGTGGCTCCTCAAGTGCCTTGATACAAATTTCTCGGTGTCACCTCATTTCATTTCAGAAGAGGGAGAATCTATTTTGCTCTTCTTTTAGACATTCTGTTTCTGACAATACAGAAACAATGGGAAGACATTTATTTGCCTGGAATACACTGGGGCATGTTTTATTTTCATAAGAACAACATCAACAACAAAATAGATTTGTGTTTGTTGAACTATCATTCCATCCCAGGAATGAAGTCCAATTTGATCATGGTGAATTAAATTTTTGATGTGCTGCTGGATTCAGTTTGCTGGTATTTTGTTGAGGATTTTTGTGTCTATGTTCATCAGATATATTGGCCTATAGTTTTTTGCTTTATTTCTTTTGTTGTTGTTGTTGCTGTGTCTTTGCCCAGTTTTTGTATCAGAATGATATTGGTTTCACAGATTGAGTTAGAGAGGAGTCTTTCTTCCTTGATTTTTTTTTTTTTTTTTGGAATAGTGTCAGTAGAATTGGTACCATTTCTTCTTTGTATGTCTGTTAGAATTTGGCTGTGAATCTGTCTGGTCCAAGGCCTGTTGTTAGATTTTTTTGTATTACTGATTGAATTTTGTTACCTGTTACTGATTTTTTTTAGTATTACTTTTTCTTTCTGATTCAAACTTGGGAGGCTTTGTTTCCAGGAATTTATCTATTTTCACTAGATTTTCTAATGCGTGTGCATAGAGATGTTCATAGTAGTCTTGGAGGATCTCTTGTATATCTGTGGGATTGTTTGTAATGTTACCTTTGGCATTTCTGATTCAACTTATTTAGATCTTCTCTCTTTTTTATTAATGTAGCTAGAGGTCTATCAATCTTGTTTTTGCTTTCAAAGAACAAACTTTTAATTTTATTGACCCTTTATATAGTTCTTAATTTTATTTAGTTCTGCTCGTATTTTAGTTATTTCTTTTCTTCTCCTAGCTCATTTGTTTTTGTTATTCTTAGTTCCTTTAGGTATGAGATTAGGTTGTTAATTTGAAACCTATCTTCTTATAGGCATTTAGTGCTATAAACTTTCTTCTTGCCACTGTTTTAGCTGTATCCCAGAAATTTTGGTATGTTCTGACTCTGTTTTTGTTTATTTCCAAGAATGTTTTGATTTCTGCCTTAATTTTATGTGTACCCAAAAGTCACTGAGGAGCAAGTTGTCTAATTTTCATGTATTTGTGTAGTTTTAAGAGTTCCTTTTGATATTGATTTCTGTTTTTATTCCATCGTGGTCTGAAAAGATGGTTGGTAGGCTCTCATTTTTTTTTAAGTTTATTGAGACTTGCTTTATAGCCAAGAATGTGGTCAATCTTAGAGCATGTTTCATGTGCATATGAGAAAAATGTATATTCTGTGATTGCTGGGTGGAATATTCTGTAGATGTATATTAAGTCTAGTTGGTCAAGTGTTGAATTTAAGTCCAGAATTTCTTTGTTAGTTTTCTGCCTTATCGATCTGTATAATGCCATATTGGGGTTTTCAAGTCTCCCACTATTAATGTGTGGCTGCCAAAGCATTTTCTTAGGTCTGGAAGTAATTGTTTTATAAATCTGGGTTCTCTAATATTGGTTGTGTATGTATTTAGAATAGTTAAAGCTTCTTTTTCAATTGAACTCTTTATTATTATGTAATGCCCTTCATTATCCTTTTTTACTGTTGTTGGCTTAAAGTCTAATAAAAGGCTAATGGCCCGTGCTCTTTCTGTTTTCTGTTTTCATGATAGATTTTTCTCCATTCCCTTACTTTGAGTCAATGGGTGCTGTTACATGTGAGATGCATCCCTTTTAGACATCAGAAGGGTGGATCTTATTTACTTTCATCCAATTTTCCACTCTATGTCTTTTAAAATGGACATTTAGGCCGTTTACATTTAAGGTTAATATTGACATGTGATATAGTTTAATATTGATATTGACATGTGATAAGTTTAATTCCTGTGATATAGTGTTGTTAGCTATTTGGTTTGTAGTCTCAATTGCATAGTTGCTTTATAGGGTCTGTGGGTTATGTTCTTGTGTGTGCTTTTGTGATATCCAGCATTATTCTTTTGTTTCTATATTTAGAACTTCCTTAAGCATCTCTTGTAGGGCTGGTCTGGTAGTGACAAATTCCTTTAGTCATTGCTTCTCTGAAAAAGACTATTTCTTCTTAGTTTATGAAGCTTAATTTGTCAGGAAATTAAATTACTGGCTAGCATTTCTTTTTAAAAAACATGCTAAAAATGGGCCCCCAATCTCTTCTGGATTGTAAGGTTTCTGCGGAGACATCCACTGTTAGTCTGACAGGTTTCTCTTTATACGTAATATGACCATTTCTATAGCTGCCTTTAAGATTTTTTTTTTCTTTTGGTTTGACCTTGTATAGTCTGATGACTATGTGCCTTAGGAATGATCACCTTGTAGAGTATCTCATAGGAATGCCCTGGATTTGCTCCATCTGTATGCTGACCTCTCTAGCAATATTGTAGAAATTTTCCTGAACTATATCCTCAAATATGTTTTCCAAGTTGATTATTTTCTCTTCTTATCTGTCAGAAATGCCAATAAGTCATATATTTGGTCACTTTATATGCGCCCACATTTCTTAAAGGCTTTATTTATTTTTTATTCTTTTTTCTTTGTTATTTTCTAATGTGGCTGATTCAAAGGACTTTGACTGCTGAAATTCTTTCTTCTTCTTGGTTTAGTCTGTTGTTAAGGCATCTAACTGTATTTTGAAATACCTGTAGTAAATATTTTAACTCTTGAAGTTCTGATTGGCTCTTTTAAAATATAGATATGTCATCTTTTAAAATGTAGATCATTTTGCTGTTTACTTTGTGCTGATTTCAACTTTCTCTTGGATCTCATTGAGTTTCTTTGCATCCATATTCTGAATTCTATGTTTGTCCTATCAGATATTTCATTCTGGTTAGGATTCATTGCTTGAAAGCTGATGAGATTCTTTGGAGGTGACAAAACACCCTGGGTGTTTGTATTTTCAGAGTTCTTGCTCTGGTTTTCTTCTCATCTGAGAGAGCTGTTTTTTTGGTTTTGTTTTGTTTTGTTTTCTGCATTTGCTCTTGGTTGGATGGGGCTCCTTGATTTTTTAATATTTTTTCCAAGGTGGAAATGACTGTGATTTATATTGTCTATGATTGACTAGCTTTGTTTCTGAGTGCTTTTAGGGTGGCAAGGCTCTGTATGAGTTTCCTTGGTGTGGCTTTCTGAAACACTGTTGTAATTTTGTTTGGTGGTGTAGTTCAAACTACAGTCCAATAAGTGGCACAAAAGAGTAAAAGTTAGCAGGTGGGACAAGAGTGGAGGTAACAGAAAAGCACGAAAAGCACCCTTCCTGAGGGCATTTGCCTTCAGTGGGGTGGAGCCACTGTAAAAGCCCGAGAAGTGGTCTCTCTCAGCCCACTCTCCCCAGGCCCTGAAGGAAAGAGCCATTGCCAAGTGCACAATAGTGCACTCATCGGGGGAACCAGGGGTTGAGAGATGACCACCCTTCCCATGTCTATTCTTGGCCTATGGTGGTGCCATCTTCAGCAGCTCATAATGCCTCCCTGTTTCCTTTGACTGAAGGGGGTCTTTGGTGGCCTGCGCTCCCCTCTCACTCAGCGTCAGGCCATGTTGAAGGTTAGATCTCTGATTCTAAGTATTTTTAGTGGCAAGGAGTCTGTATAAGTTCCTTGGTTATAGGTAGTCTTTGTATAGTGGCTTACCCAAATGCTGGTTGCAGCGGCGATGTACTGGGTGTTTCCATAGGCTCACTGGCTCCTGTGGGGCTGGGATGACATCAGGCTCAGGAAGCTTGTCCCATTCTCCCATGCTGTGTGCTTGTGTCAGCAGATTTTTTATTGTGTTGTGTCCTTCAACCTCTGGGCCAGTAGGAGGCTCTTATGGGTAAGAGCCAGCCATAGCCAATATAACTGAGGAGATACTTGATCATTGTTTAATGGGAGAAGCTCTCTGTTGCCTCAGGCAATGCATTGATTCTTAGAGCGCACAGTGGTCTGAGCTCCTTGCTCAGCCCTGGAGGAGGGTACCAGGATAGGTAGGGCTGGACTGTTGCAGGCACAAGCAACAGCAGCAAGGGGGTGGTCCTGAGGGAAGCTATCAAGCATCCAGAGGTGTGCCTAGGCATGAAGCTAGGAAACCTCCTCTGCCCCAAGTTCTCTGCATGAAGAGTGGATGAAGGGGAGTGGCCTAAACTCTTAATCCAGGAGAATGCCTGGATTCCTCCAAGGGCCCGGAGGTCTGCCTGGAAGTGGAGGGGCCAGAGAGGGCCCTGCTGTACCATGCTGTCTGCACCTGAAGAGTAGAGAGGCTGAGATTGCTAATCTGGGCAGAAACGTGCTCTGAATGCCTGCAGATATGTCTGCATGTGAAGCAAACAGGACATCACCAAGGTCTTTTCTTAGGGTGAGTGGGGTGGCTCAGGTGCTAATCTGGGTGGGCAGGTATTGTGAGTGCCTGGAGATATGCCTGGAGTTGGAGTGTAGAGGGCTCCACTTCACCACAAGCTCAGAAAAGCAGGCACCCAGCAGTGGCACAGACAGATGGCTTATAGGTTGCCAAACTGGCCCTGGTTGCGTCTCATTATCCAGAAGAAACTGTGTCTGCCACAGCTGTCTTCTCAGTGGACATCTGTGACGGGGGAGAGCACAATTTCAGTGCCTACTGCTGGGATGCTTTCCACACTCGCCATTCGATTTTGGCTGTGGAGGCTTCTACCCCACTCCAGAGCAAGCTCTCCACATTGGAATATTTGAAGATTAGCAGAAGTGGAGGTCATGGTCAAAAACCTGAGATGGGAGTTGCTGGGAAAAGAGAAAGAAAGATTTTCATGTGGAAAGGAGTGGTGTTGTATGCCAGTGCTCTCAAAAGGCTAAGAACAGAGAGTAAGAAAGAGGCTCCCTGGATTGGCCATGTGGAGATCTTAGTGTCATGAAGTTAGTGTTATGAGTGCTGTGAGGAAATAAAGTAAAATGATTGAAAGACGTATTTATTTGGTTTCCTTTGTGGGTTTTTTGTTTCATTTTTTCTAGTTTTGTATTTTGTAATTGAGTAGTTATATACCTGGACTTGTTTTAATTTCAATTTTCACCTCAAAATTCCTGTCAACACACACACACACACACACACACACACACACACACACACACACACACACACATTGATGGGGGCTATTTAAAAGTATGTAAAAGCAACCAGAACAACGACATTCTGCAGGACCCTAAAATAAGGACTCCGTTCTATTCAAAAGATAATCTCTATGAAAACAGGGGGGTCTAATAGAATCAACCCAAATGTCCATCAGTGATAGACTGGATAAAGAAAATTTGCTACATATACACCATGGAGGACTATGCAGCCATAAAAAGGAACAAGATTATATCTTTTGCAGGGACATGGATGGAGCTGGAAGCCGTTATCCTCAGCAAACTAATACAGGAACAGAAAACTAAACACTGCATGTTCTCGCTTATAACTGGGAGCTGAACGATGAGAACACACAGTGGGGAACAACACACACTGAAGCCTATTGGGCTGAGTGGGAGGAGGGGGAGCATCACGAAGAATAGCTAATGGATGCTGTCTTAATATTTAGGTGATGGGATGATCTGTGCAGCAAGGCATTGTGGCACACCACCTATGTAAAAAACCTGCACATCCTGCACATGTACCCCTGAACTTAGAAAAAAAGTTAAAGAAACAAACAAACAAACAGGTGGGTCTAAATGAAAAAAAAAATGCTAACAATGAAATTATTAAATATGTGTTTATTCAACAAACATTCAGAATATGCCCAGCTTTGTGTGACATAACAAAGAAGTTAGAACATTGCTTCTACTTTTGTAAAAAAAGAAAGATGGAGGATATGCACAAAATAGATCTGAGAACGAGAAACCTCTCTCTTCCTGTAGTTCTTACTCATCGGATAAAATTGAAGACATCAGGTAAGAGTTGGCAGATATTTTGGGGAGTGATTATGAAAAGTTTTTCTGAAAGAAATTTAAATAGAGCTTGAAAATTGGAGATATTACAGAAAGTGAACAGAAAGAACCATTAATGTGGATAAAGTTACAGATATAGCCAAGTATTTTCACTATTCAACCTTCATATTTGAATGATGAAATACAATTATGCATTTAAAATTTACTCAATCTTGATGTTCTGAAGAGAAACACTATTGCATGTAGTCATAACATTCTGGCTGTCATTCTAAAACATTTCAAATATATACAATAATTCTAATACAAACATTTGCTTTTAAAAAGACATATATAAAAGTATTTTCATGTATATATTTGCCGTATCATCAAAAGTATAAAGTGTAAATTAAATTATTTTCTTGTCCTGCCTTTTTCTTTCACTTTATCCTCACTCTTTGATGTTACTAAGGAGTTTATTACTGCTAATATGCACTAAATATTTCTCAGAAGGCTTTATTTTAAACTTTCTTTATACTATATACTGAACATATATTAGAGTCCTGATTTGAGCTAACTTTTTAAAAGGTAACTGAATATGATGTGGCTGAATTAGGATAAATCACCTTTAAATGTTAAGTGTTATATCTGAACTAATAATGGGCTTGCATTTTTGTCATGGTGGCATATTTTTCTCCTGATAATGCAAAGTCGATTAGGTTTTTTAGCATTGATTTATGAGGAATTAATATATCTACTTCTAAAATCAACTTGCTTTTCAAAATCTTATAGAAAAATAATAATTTATGGTCAGATTCCTTTACATAATTTATTTTGCTGAAAACTTACCAACTAAAAAGTAGTTCTTTATATTAGATGTCAGCCACCCAAATGGGAAAAAATGGCACACGTGGCAGTGAAATTGACTCATAGTAGAATTGTCTCACGAATTGTTGAAGTCTTGACAAGAGACATGTAGAATATAGGAATGTTTTTTGCGTTGTTCTCATACAGTGTAAGGCCAAGACTTTCTTGTCTAATCTTTCCACATTTCTTTTAAATAACAACACTCAGATAAACAAGACATTTTAGAATTCTTAGAATATAAAATTTAGAAAGATACTGAAGTGAAAATTGTTGAGTTGCCAAATTATTGAGTTACCAATCATTAAGTAACCACTTAGAATATTGTATTAGATTAGATAAAAATAGTGACTCCCTACTGGGGAGTTTCATAACATCAAAACGAATGGTAGGAACATGACATTATTTTTCCTTTCTCCACTTCTGTTTCTCCAAGCTGGGTAAAAAAATCACTAAGAAACTACTACACACTGTGAAGTCTCTCGTATTTCAGGATTTCCATATGTAATTACCAGACATAGATCTTTCCCAGAAATCTTTGCTAATGAAGCTTACAATAAACAAACTAAAAACAGACTCTAAGTGTATAATTGCATATAATTTTCCTTTTTTTAAAAAAATTATATTTTGTAGAGGCTTGGGAAGCTTAGAGATAGCAAAACCATTTCTTTATTGCTAGCTCCCCATAATCCTAAAGTCATGCGTAGGCTGATTCATTGTAAGATCGTGAAAAGCATTTCCCATACCAGGTATTCCCCATTTTAAATAAGATTAACACATTCCTTCCACATCTAATATGCGTCCTATGGTTAGTTTTAAAACACTGACTGACAGAGTAAATAACATTGTGGTGATTAATTAGGTACATCTCAGTGTTTACTTAAAAGTCATTGGAAAGAATCAGAAACTTTATTAATCCTATCTCTAGCACCAACTTGATAACAGATACCGCTCTCAAAATAATTGCATTTTTTACTTATGGCCTCTTCCATAAATTCTGCTCACTATCTATAAATAAAATTCAAAGAGTGAGCCTAGAAAAGACAAGGTAATAAGTCCTTTCACAGATGAAAGAAGACATATGTCGATTTAAATCATGCAATATAGATGGCAAATATAGACAGGCATAATCTGTAATATAAGTCAATTTACAGTGTTTTTCTTTTTTTCTCTTTAACAAATAATGTGCCATCTAGAGTGTTTGAAATATCATCTGTTAAATGAAAATATCAATTTCTTCCCCACTGTACTGGTTATAAATTGCCTACACATAATGTAGTCACATGTTGACCTGAGATTCTCTTTATCGTGTGGTATTTTCTACTATTTCCAATGAAGGAAAGTCATTTATTCAAATGCTTTCTCATGCCATTATGAATCCAGAAACCTAAATTATGTTTAAATTATTTATCCAAATAGAAAAGAAAAATGCCCAATGTTGCTTTAAAAGTTGGTTCATGTAAGCCTGAAAATACAAGTTTTGTCTTTTTTTTTCATTTTGGAATCAGCCTAACACTAAATGCAATGCATTAAATTAGGAAGTTCAGTTAGTTTATTTTGCTTTAAAAAACAATTTTCAAAGATTAGTAAATGAATCTCCTCTGTGTCTAGGAACTATAAAATTATACATTTAAGGCCAGGTGGGGTGGCTCACACCTGTAATCCCAGCACTTTGGGAGGCCAAGGCAGGCGGATCACCTAAGGTGTGGAGTTTGAGACCAGCCTGGTCAACATGGTGAAACCCCATCCCCATTAAAAATCCAAAGTTAACCAGGCATGGTGGTGAGCTCCTGTATTCCCAGCTACTTGGGAGGCTGAGGCAGGAGAATCACTTGAACCTGGGAGGCAGAGACTACAGTGAGCAGAGATGATGCCACTGCACACCAGCCTGGGCAATAGAGCAAGACTCTGTCTCAATCAATCAAACCAGAATTATGCATTTCAGTAATGTCATGAGATATCTTGTAAGAAAAGCTGATTATCTGTCAGTAGAAAAATTTCTGAACAAGAACCTTAACATTGAAACTTTGGCCTCTACAACACGCAAGTGTTATATTTTAATAAACCACAAGTTTAAAACTCTTGTAGGCATATTTATTTTCTAAAGATGTTGAAACAATCGTATTCATAAGCTCAATAAGGAAATGAGGGGAGAAAAGGTGCTTTGGTAATGGTAATGCTCATGCACATATTTTCAAATAGGCAATAATCACTTAAATGATGAGATTAAATGCAAACCCCAATTTGAAAAAGTGTGTTCCGTTTGGTTTGCTAAAACAATAAGAATAATTATTCTTCAAGTATGCTAAAAAGGTCACCAGTCTTGGTAAAAATGTGTTCTTGCAGTTTCCTTTCAATTGTTTCATCTTTCCTAATTAAGGTACATTATACATAATTGAGGTTTCAGGTTAAGCTATGAGTGGATTGTTTTCTTACCTGCCACCTCTTAAATGTCCTCAATCAATCTCCTATTTTTCATAGACCACTGTCTATATATATATATATTTATATATATATATATTACACACACACACACATATATACATACACAATTTTTTTTTTATTTTTGCAATAACAGATTCTTTTAGAGTTTGAAATAGGAATCCTGTCAGAGGCACCTTGAAAGCAATAGCAATGATAGCACTCATAGTCTCATATGGTAGCCACAGTTCAGACTTCTGCTCTATGCAAATAAAAATACAAATTAAAAAAGGAAAAAATAGGCTGGGTGGAGTGGTTCATGCCTGTAATCCCATCACTTTGGGAGGCCAAGGGAAGCAAATCACCTGAGGTCAGGAGTTCGAGACCAGCCTGGCCAATGTGGTGAAACCCCGTTTCTACTAAAAATACAAAAATTAACCAGGTGTGGTGCTGGACTCCTGTAATCCCAGCTACTTGGGAGACTGAGGCAGGAGAGTCTCTTGAACTCAGGAGGCTGAGGTTGCAGTGAGCCAAGACCACGCCATTGCACTCCAGCCTGGGCAACAAGAACTATACTCCATCTCAAAAAAATAAAAAAGAAAAAAAAAGAAAAAAAAAAAACCCTCTCCTTTTAACAATGGAAAAAAGCCACCTTCCTTTTCTATTTTTCCCCTCTCCTTTGAGAAGAGTTAAGTCTACCAACTTTCTACCTCTCCAGTTGAAGTAATAGCCACCAGGATTCCCAGATACAGGGGAATTATCTCAGTAAATATAGTATGTTTAACCGGGGGCTGGAGGGCTCTCTCAGAAGCTACATATTCACGCTTTAACAGTTCTTGATTAACCTATTTCTGATTTTCTATGTCTTATTTACTGCTCTGCTTTTTTCCTGAGTGCATGAACATGTTCAACTTGACACTTGGCTTTTTTTTTTTTTCTTTTTTTTGGTTTGTTTTGGAAACTAATGAATTTCTCCAGATAACTATTGATTTGGAAATGACTAGGAGCCCAAGTCATGGTCTGTTGTTATCTGGGTTTATCTACCAGAAAAAGCAAAGAATGTGAAATGAGGACACCCCCACACAATCCCCCAGCCCAGAGTCCTTCACATGCATTTAATTCAAACTTGATTGAAAAGCTTAGGGTAGCATTCATTTTAACTAAGGAGTAGATTAAAGTAGGGCATTTGGGGTAATATCTTGTAAAAGATACTGCTTTAAAAAAAAAATTGCTGGCTTCTCATTGGTGACAAAATGGCCTAATATTGCCACCTGAGGGGAAAACGATGACAATGTCATCCTGGCAAAGAAGTCAAAAAGGTGATTGGTCTGTATAACATATCAGACAGTGACATCCAGTAATAGCCATGAGCATGATGACACCTAAGATGACCAGAATCTCCTTCATGTCTTTAAACAAACTTTGATTTTAATACAGTTTTGTGATGTGGCTAATGCGTGGGTCCTGGAGTCAAGTTATCTGGGTTTTATTCTAAGATACTTCACCTCCACATTTCAACTTTCTTCTTTTATGAAATGGATATTATAGTGTACCACCATGAAAAGGTCAATGTGAGAATTCGCATTGTAATCCCATGATGTAACTTACTATTACCAGAACATTGTTTAGTGTACAATAAATTCTACATATTAATGATAATAATCATGACTATAACAATTCCATTGTCTGTTATCTAAATTCAACATTCAGGCACCTAGTTTGAAAAGAAACAAAACAAAACAAAATAGACATGTCTTTCCTGAGCACAAAAGTATTCATAGTTGAAGCTAATGAAAACTGAAGGACATCTATGTGACTGAATTGGAGTCAAATCTAATAAAGAATCCTTGAAATTATGGCTATTTGGGATTTTATTATCATAAGATATTTACTCTGCCCACTTCAAAAAAGATTTGGCACATTTGTTTTCTTCATTTGCCTACAATTTGGAAATAAAGGGAAAAGAAATAATTAAAATTTTTTGGAGAGGTTTCTTCTATCCAACGTGGAGCAACATAGTTATTGAAATAAGTATTGAAAATAGTAAATGAATATTGAAAAACAATAATAGTCAATAAATATTGAAAAATATTGCTATGATATTTTTCTTTTACTATATATTTTGAAGATCTATGTGTAAAATTGTATACTATAGATATAAACTAGAATTTATTTAATCATGACCCTACTATCAGGCATTTGTGGACTGTTTTTTCCTATTTCATAATAGGATAATGTTAGAAAAATTTTGCAGTGCCCATCCATATACATAACTCTGAGCATACACAGAACTATTCTTCTTTAGATTTCAGAAATAAATTTTTAGATTCAAACATGCACTTTTTAAAAACATTGTTATTGCCAAGCAGCTCTCCACAAAGGTTTCTTATCTATGCCAGATGGGGACACTTTTCTCTCAGGTTCATATTTACTCTTTTATAGACTCCCTTCTGTATTGATGGGACTAAAAGTCTGCAAAGTATGTCAGACGACTAGAAAACAGAAGGTAGTGGATAGAACAGAAGGAAGAAAGGCTAGAACTTGTAGACTGCTGTCTGGGGGCAGTAGCAACTCTGTGGTATTTGAATTAACAGTCTTCCTCTTCTTTTTTTTTTCTTTTGCTTCTTCAGCTATTCCCACTTTTCATACTTTTGTTCTTTCGGTCTTTCCAGCAGTTGTAAGACATGTCTACTTTCAAAAATGTAGATGAGATAAGTACAGCAGATCCTGAACAAAATAGATTTTAACTGTGTGAGTACTGTGTACATGAATTTTTTTCAATAAATATATTGGAAACTTTTTTTGAGATTTGTGACCATTTAAACCAGGGCAATTATGCAAGAGAAGGAAAGAAAGAATATTCAAATAGGAAGAGAGGAAGTCAAATTGTCTCTGTTTGCAGATGACATGACTGTACATTTAGAAAACCCCATCGTCTCAGCCCAAAATCTCCTTAAGCTGATAAGCAACTTCAGCAGTCTCAGGATGCAAAATCAATGTGCAAAACTCACAAGCATTCCTATACACAGATAATAGACAAACAGAGAGCCAAATCATGAGTGAACTCCCATTCAAAATTATTACAAAGAGAATAAAATATCTAGGAATACAACTTAGAAGGGATGTGAATAACATCTTCAAGGAGAACGAAAAACCACTGCTAAGGAAATAAGAGAGGACACAAGCAAGTGGAAAAACATTCCATACTCATAGATAGGAAGAATCAATATCATGAAAATGGCCATACTGCCCAAAGTAATTTATAAATGCAATGCTGTCCCCATCAAGCTACCATTGACTTTCTTCACAGAATTGGAAAAAACTACTTTAAAGTTCATATGGAACCACAAAAGAGCCCTCATAGCCAAGACAATCCTAAGCAAAAAGAACAAAGCTGGAAGCATCACGCTACCTGACTTCAAACTGTACCACAAGGCTACAGTAACCAAAACAGCATGGTACTGGTACCAAAACAGAGATATAGACCAGTGGGACAGAACAGAGGCCTCAGAAATGATGTGATACATCTACAACCATCTGATTTTTGGCAAACCTGACAAAAACAAGAAATGGGGAAAGGATTCCCTATTTAACAAATGGTGCTGGGAAAACTGGCTCGCCATATGCAGAAAGTTGAAACTGGATCCTTTCTTTACACCTCATACAAAAATTAACTAAGGATGGATTAAAGACTTAAATGTAAGACCTAAAACCATAAAAACCCTAGAAGAAAACCTAGGCAATACCATTCAGGACATAGGCATGTGCAAAGCCTTCATGACTGAAACACCAAAAGCAATGGCAACAAAAGGCAAAATAGACAAATGGGATCTAATTAAACTAAAGAACTTCTCCACAGCAAAACAACAACAACAACAACAAGAACAACAAAAACAACAACAAAAAACCCCACAAAGTATCATCAGCATGAACAGGCAACCTACAGAATAAGAGAAAAATTTTGCGATCTATCCATCTGACAAAGGGCTAATATTCAGACTCTACAAAGAACTTAAACAAATTTACAAGAAAAAAACCCAACCGCATCAAAAAGTAGGCGAAGGATATGAACAGACACTTCTCAAAAGAAGACATTTGTGTGGCCACCAAACATGAAAAAAAAAAACCTCATCACCACTGGTTGTTAGAGAAAAGGAAATCAAAACCACAATGAGATATCATTTCACACCAGTTAGAATGGTGATCTTTAAAAAGTCAGGAAACAACATATACTGGAGACGATGTGGAGAAATAGGATGCTTTTACATTGTTGGTGGGAGTGTAAATTAACTCAATCATTGTGGAAGACAATGTAGCGATTCCTCAAGGATCTAGAACCAGAAATGCCATTTGACCCAGCCATCCCATTACTGGGTATATACCTCAAAGATTATAAATTATTCTACTATAAAGACACATGCACACTTATGTTTCTTGCAGCACTGTTCACAATAACAAAGACTTGGAACTAACCCAAATGCCCATCAATGATAGAATGGATAAAGAAAATGTGGCACATATACACCATGGAATACTATGCAGCCATAAAAAAGGATGAGTTCATGTCCCTTGCAGGGACATGGATGAAGGTGGAAACCATCATTCTCAGCAAACTATCACAGGAACAGAAAACCAAACACTGCATGTTCTCACTCATAAGTGGGAGTTGAACAATGAGAACACATGGACACAGGGAGGGGAGCATCACACACTGGGGCCTGTTGTGGGTGGGAGGGACTAGGGGAGGGATAGCATTAGGAGAAATACCTAATGTAGATGACGGGTTGATGGGTACAGCAAACCACCATGACACGTGTATACCTATGTAACAAACCTGCACATTTTGCACATGTATCCCAGAATTTAAAGTACAAGTTGAAAAAAATCACAGATGAACCTTGTAGCTTAGAAATATTGAAAAAATTTAGAAAAGCTAGGTTTGTAATGAATGCATAAAATATATGCAGGTAGTAGTGTATGTGTTAGTCAACTATTTATGTTATCTACAAGGTTTGCAGTCAACAGTAGGCTATTAGTCGTTAGGTTTTGGGGGAATCAAAAGTTGTACATGCATTTCCAACTGCAAGGGTGGAGGAGTTGGTACTCCTAATGCTTGGGTTATAAAGTCAACTATACTTTCTCATACACACAAAAGCTGAAAACAGATCCTCACTACAAGAAAAGTTAAACTGAAAAAATTTGCTCTTTGAGGAAATTGAAATTATTTGGATAAAAAAGTTACCTAAAACCATTTAGAGAGAGAAGAGAGGGGATTTAGAAATACCTGAAATAAAATAAGGGCTGCCAACAGAATTTTCCAGCAAACAGTGAGGAATAATTGGGGTTGATAGTAGAATAAGGCATAGATTACTTCTCCTCTGTTAACATCGAGCTTGAATCTATTTCTGGAAAGAAAATAAGCGTTATATACCTTGCTCTGCTCTCAGAATCAGTGTAAGCTGCATGGCATAAGGGTGTCTATGCTAATGAGAGATACATAGCTTTCTTTCAGAAGACACAATCTTCATCCTAATCACCTGCTGACCACCATCAGAAGAGGTGAGCATAGTGACCATGTGACCATTAGTGGTGGTGTTGAAAGTTTTGAAATACTAGGCATTTTATTAACTTTAAATCATTTGTTTAAAATGGCTTTTACTTTAAATACAAAGTTTTCTCTTTAGGATAGCAGTTTTCTAATGTAGGGTCAAATTGAATTAAGATGTGCTCATTTCTGGAGCATAAGGGCTGTCTGTGAAAAGCTTTTTCTTTTTTCCTGTGCTAAAACCACTCAGGATGCCAACTACAAGAGTGGGTCCAATTTCTCGAGGCGAATAGAGAAAGCAAGGCTTAAATCTCACATTTAAAAGCCAAGTTTTACTTTTATTTTACTGAAATAACCTGGCTGTCTAATCCTTCGCCTTGTTGAAAGCAGTGCTGGGATTAGAAAGAAGGTTTTCTTACAATAGCCTGATCTTAAAATACGAAGATTATTTTCTCTGGGTTCAAACAAATGAGTATTCATGCCCCATCAGGTACCTCCGAGTAGAGGCTGCCTCATTGGCTCTGCTTAGTTTTGTTTTCCTCTCACCTTTCTAGTTGGCTTCTGAGTCTTGAAATGACATTAGAGCTCTTTATGTTTTGAGATCAAATTAACTATTTAGCCAAATCACTAAAGTGGAGGATATAATGCTCAGAAGTAAGCATTTCATTTACAAAAATGCACATTATCTAGTGCAATAAATGGTGATACTGTGTCTTTAGGCCCTGGTTGTTTCATCATTTGGGGAAATAATAAAGACTTTTCATTTTCTCCCTTAGATCATAAGTGCTGTGTTATTAGTGCCGTCTCAGCATTAAACCAGGTTGCAAGCTGCTTATTCTTCAAAATGAAGCTTTATTTTTCAGTTTAATTGCTTTTTCAGGAGCATTATTAACTTCCAGAAGGGAAGAAAAAATTAAAGCAGCTGAAGCTGTGGTTCAGTGTATTTGAAGCAAAAACACACATTTCAAAAACTAATGCAACAATACTGTACCAATTATGAAGAATATTATTACAGAATATACATAGTGTGATAATTATAGAAAGAAAGATCTTTTAAATACCAGGTGTGAGCACCATCTGTATTTTTCTGTTAGGTGCTTTTAACATGCTGAATAAAGAATTATCCTATTGTCCTGAGAGACCAGATAATGCCCAAACTCCCTGAACTTTTAAAAATTTAATCTCCACTAAACTTTACATCTTAATCAATCACCAAATTCTAGATTCAACCTTTTTAATATCTATCAAACTCATCATGTTTTCATTTTCACGGACTTCATTGTATGTCAGAACTGGGGCATTTGCTACCATTATCATACCCTCTCTACCAACTGGCCTCCTTGTCTTCCAATCCAATACCAGTGTCAGAGTAATCGTTCCCTAAGTCATTTCTAGGCTATTCCCCCAGAAGTGTCAACACCTTCATATGTTCCTGTTGTACATAAAGTTAAAACATAAACGTTGGTGTTTATTTTCTGTATTGACTTGGCCATCTCTTTGCCTCTCTTATTTCTAATGGACAATTCAACTACTCTCTTTGTCTCTCTCCTTCACTCCACTTATGCTAATCTACTAGCTACGTATATAGAAAGCGCCACTGTATAGGAAGATTAGAAAATTGAGATAAGAAGACTGTAGGAAGAGGCATCGAAGATTCCTAAAGAAGTTGGCTCAAAGTGCCGGACTCTCGTATTAGATGTTAGTGCCTATCAGAGAGCCCCCACTACAAAAGAGACAATGAATAAGAAGAATAGGATGACTCAGAGAGCTGAGTTAGCAAACCTCTTTTCTTGACCACCTCGATGCTTATGCAATAGACTTTTGAATGGAGTTGCCACAGTGACCTTTGATCAATGAATTATGAGATAAGCATCCTAGCATAGTCCCCTTTCATCAAGTGTGATTTTTTTTTTTTTTTTTTTTTTGATGATGTCTCACTCTCTTGCCCAGGCTAGAGTGCAGTGGTGCAATCTTGGCTCACTGCAACCTCCATCTGCTGGGTTCAAGCAATTCTCCTACCTCAGCCTCCCGAGTAGCTGGAATTACAGGTACCCACCACCACACCCAGCTAATTTTTGCATTTTTAGTAAAGACGGGGTTTCACCATGTTGGCCAGACTGGTCTTAAACTCCTGACCTCAGGAGATCTTCCTGCCTCGGCCTCCCAAAGTGCTGGTATGACAGGGGTGAGCCACTGCGCCCAGCCATCAAGTGTGATTTAGCTCTTGCTGCTGATGAGTGTTCCATCTGTCAGCAAATAAGACCTACACTGTGCCCCTGATATAGTCCCATCTTTCCAGAAGAACAGCCAGCCCTTTGGTGGAAAGTTGATTACATTAAACTCCTTCTCTAACAAGGGCGATAACTTACCCAAACAGATATTGACACATTCTCTATGTGTGCTTTTCTTTTTTGCTCCCAGTGCCTAACCATTACCTGAGGACTCATAGAGTGTCTGACCTACTGACACAGGATACTGTATACTTTGGGTCAAGGGACACACTTTGCAACTTTAAGACAAAGGAGCATCCCTGGGCGCATGACTTCGAGATTCACTATGTTTGCTGCAAACAATAGCATTCAGAAGTTGCTGCCCTGAAAGAGTACGGGAATTGTCTTTAAAATATGCTGCTGAGGAATCAACTTGGGAGTGACATTCCCTGAAAGTACTGTATTTTTTGAGATGCAGTATATACCTTAAATTGAGTTAGGTACCTAAGATGTAAAAAAAAAAAAAAGCATGAGAAACAAGTTTTGAGAATAAGAGTGACCACTCCCACCATCACTTCCACTTATCACTTGAGGTATTAGAGCTTTCTGCTCCTTCCCTATACGTAGGCTGTGTGGGCCCAGAGGTCTGGGTTCCAGATGGGGACTTTCCCTACCAAGACATATAGCAAGAGTCTCACTTGACTCAATGCCATGCCCACCATCTGGGAACTTTAGGCTAGAAGGTGAGCAGAAAAAGAAAGGAGTTACAACACTTTAAGTAGCTCTGCTGCCATTTAATGCTGGCAGGGAGGCATAGATTTTGCAGTCAGGTGATCCACTGATACATCTCTTGATATTTCTAAGCCCAAATATAACTTTAAGTGTGGAATTACTGTAGCTACAGCCTGATGAGAACATGCTAACAAGGACTTGAGGCCCCTCAGGGATGAGAGTCTGGTATTGCACGTTGAAAGCCATGTAGACCAATGGAACAGGTAGCCAAGGAAGAGGGGAAATTAGAAAGCTGGTAGAAACAACAGATGATGTTATGGTTTTAGGACAACTGCAAGACTAGTGAAATTTGTTTCACCTGCCTTCCTCTTATAAATTTCTCCCCATATTGTGACCAACCAGAATTATGGAGAGGTTATGCTTGACAAAATGAACATTGGAGAACCAACTCATTCTACTGGTGCAAAGATGGCCTCTCATAGATGCTGCTAAGCTATAATCTCTTTGAATGCCCCAGTTGTAATGTGCATTCTCGGCTGCCACCTCATAACTCTTTCTTCTGTAGAGAATTGCCTTTGGGAGCCACCTCACTAGGAAGTGCCTGAGAGCGTATGTCCTTCCCTGGGGCAGCCTGCAGCCAATAATGGAATGACCCACTACAACAACTCAGTCCCCTTACTTCCATGTAGTTCAAAACCATGGCGTCATTTAAGCTTCAGAGCTTGCAATGGAATAAGCTGAGACTAGATTCCAGCTGATATGATTTAGTTCCTTAACTCCCCCTTTCTATCCTGCTTGCTTCACTTTCTTGCGGGATTATTGTGAGAACATTTCTTCTATGAATGCTTTTCACCAATAGTCTCTACTCAGGCTCTACTTCTACAGAACTCTATTGAAGATGGCTCATCTTTATAATACTGAGTATTTTTACTCACAATTATATGTGTTGTTACTTTACCTAAACCACATTGCTAAATTTTCATTGCTCCTTAACAATCTCCATTTTGAGTATTTATATTGAAGCCCCATCTTATAGCGCCCCTGGAAGGAATTTTTGCTATCTTTGGCCCACAACCTAGTACTGAGAGGAATGAGCTGAGCAGGCTACCATCGACTAAATAGGTCTCTATGGCGTTTTTCACAGTGATCTGCCTTAGTGAAGATGCCATGGGCAATACAAGTTTATAAAAGTTTTATCACAAGCACAGCAACCACAGACACAGTGGGATAGATATAGCTTTGTACTGTGGCCCACAAGGATCATTCTGGGATCCCTCTCTTCTTATTCATTTTCTGTTGTATTCAATTTGCATTCAATTTTTCTTCAAGAGAATGCATTAAATGTTTGTTGCCTAAATACCTTCTTTTCTTTTTTCTTTTTTTCTTTTTCTTTTTTTTTTTTTTTTTTGAGATGGAGTCTTGCTGTGTGGGCCATGCTGGAGTGCAGTGGCATGATCTCGGCTCAACTGCAACCTCCACCTCCTGGGTTCAAGCAGTTATCCTGCCTCAGCCTCCCAAGTAGCTGGGATTACAAGCGCGCCACCACGCACAGCTAAACTGTTTTGTATTTTCAGTAGAGATGAGGTTTCACCATGTGGACCAGGCTGGTTTTGAACTCATGACCTCAAGTGATCTGCCTGCCTCAGCCTCCCCAAGTGCTGGGATTACAGGTGTGAGTCACCTCTCCCGGCCTAAATAGCTTATTTTCTTGGAGGTAGAGTAGGGTTATTTTCATGTTGCATTAGAAAAATATGTGTAAGTCCAACTTGCTGCCTAGGTTTTTTTCTCCCAAATAGCTTTTACTAGCTCTAAAATTGGGTGAAACATGGCAAATGGTGCTGGAACAAATGGACATCCACATGCAATAAAAATGCATCTAGACATAGACCTTTCACCCCTTACAAAAACGAACTCAAAACAGATCGTAGACCTAAGTGCAAAATCAAAAACTGTAAAACTCCTAGAATGTAACAGGAGAATATACAGGTTATCATGGTTATGATGATGACTTTTTAAATATAACACCAAAGACATTATTCATAAAAGAAATGATTGATAAACTGGACTTTATTAAAATTAAAAATATCTTTTCTATAAAAGACATTGTCAAGAGAATGAGAAGATAAGGACTACAGACTGGGAGAAAATACTTGCAAAACACATATCTGATAAAGGACTGTTATTCAAAGTATATAAAGAACTTAACCCAATTAAAAAATGAGCAAAAGACCTGCAAACACCTCGCCAAAGAAGGTATACAGATGCAAATAAGCATATGAAAAGATGCTCAACAGCATAGACCATTAGAGAATTGCAAATAAAACAATGAGATACCACTTCACACCTATGAGAATGGCTAAAATTAGAAATGCTAACACCAGCTACTGGTGAGGATGTTCATCAGCAGGAAATCTCATTCATTGCTGGTGGGAACGCAATATGGTCCAATCACTTTTGAAGACAGTGCGGTGGTTTATTAGAAAACTAAATGAACTCTTACCATACATTCTGGCAACCACACTTCTTATGCAAATGAGTTGAAAACAAGTGTCCACACAAAAATCTGCAAAGGAATGATTATAACAACTTTATTCATCATGACTAAAACTTGGAAGCAGGAGAGATGTCCTTCAGTAGATGAATGGATAAAAAAGCTGTAGTACATCCAGGCAATTGAATATTATTCTCTGCTAAAGAAAAAATGAGCTATCAAGCCATGAGAAGACATGGTGGAATTTTCAATGCACACTACTATGTAAAAGAAGGCAGTCTGAAAAGCCTACGTACTATATGATTTTAGTTATATGAAATTATGAAAAAGACAAAACTATTAAGGTAGTAAACAGATCAGTGGTTGCCAGAGATTAGAGAAGAGGGAGGGAGGAATAGGCAGAGCACAGAAAATTTTTAGGGCCATAAAACTATTCTGCATGATAATGGTAGATACCAGTCATTATACCTTGGTCCAAACCCATAGAATGTACAGCACTAGGACTGAAACCTAATGGAATCCATAGACTTCAAGTGATAATAAAGCCTCAATGTAAGTTCATGGACTATAACAAATGTGCCACTCTAATGTATAATGTTGATAGCGGGAAAGGTTGTACCAGTGGGGAGACAAAGGATACAGGGAAACACTGAACTTTCTGCTCAATTTTGCTGTGAGTCTGAAACTGCTTGACAAAAATGAACTATTTTTTTTAATGGATGATACCGATTCTGAAGGTGACATTAAAAAATCATATATTCCTTAACTATTGTTCCTTGTCTTCTCTATGAAAGACAGCAGGAAGCAAGAATCAATAAGAATCAAGATATATATGTCTGAATAAAAAGTTTATTTATACTGCTAGTTTAAATATAATCCTTTTTGACATGTTCATAAAATATCTCATGCATATTACATATTTATAAAAAGTCCAATTTTAGCCCGTGCTTTATGGTTAAGGATGTTTTCACATATACTAGCTTTCTGAAAATGCTTTCAACAAATTAATTCTGGTTTCTCGGGATTACTTAGTTCTTATATGATAAAGATGAGACTTGAACTCAGGAGCTGTCATATAAAATTTAAATTCAGACACTTTGGGAGTCCGAGGTGGGCGTATCACGAGGCCAGGCGTTCAAGACCAGCCTGACCAACATGGTGAAACTCCATCTCTACTAAAAATACAAAAATTAGCTGGGCGTGGTGGCACATGCCTGGAATCCCAGCTACTCAGGAGGCTGAGGCAGGAGAATCGCTTGAACCTGGGAGGCGGATGTTGCAGTGAGCCAAGATCACACCATTGCATTCTAGCCTGGGTGACAGAATGAGACACTGTCTCAAAAATAAATAAATAAATAAATAAATAGATAAATAAATACAGAATCTGTTGTATAGCATGGCAGATAATAGGCAAGCAGTAAAATTTCAGTGAACTTGCTGAATAAATCCAGCTGTCTTTTCATTCTGACTTTTTATACCCAAGTAATTGGTGGACATTTGCTAGTAGATGAAACTAATCTGGATAGCTAAGCTTACTCATTACAGAATATGCTTTTTACATATTTCAGCATTTCCAAATTTCACAAATGTTAATGTTAATTAAATACATACTTTGAAGGAAAAGGAATTCCCTTAGATAGCATATGTTCCAGTTCAGCTGTTTTTGAATATTGTATAAAAGCTTTATAATGACTACATGCTGGAATGTCATGTTCTTTCCCAAATTGTTGGTCTGATGCCAACTTGTGTGATTTGCTAGTGTTTGGTTCACATGCCCAGGGAAAATGTCAAATATTTTCTAAATTAAGTTGTTTCAATTATGTAACTGCCTCCTTTACCTTAGTATCAGTTTTCTCTGCCATTATACTGAATGTCATAAGAAAATAAGAGAAAGCTATTTACTTTTAAAGTCACCTGTATTAGCCAGTTTTCATGATGCTGATAAAGACATATCCAAGACTGGGCAATTTAAAAAAGAAAGAGGTTTAATGGAGAACTCACAGTTCCAAGTGGCTGGGGAAGCCTCACAGTCATGGTGGAAGGGCAAGGAGGAGCAAGTCACATTTTACATGGATGACAGCAGGCAAAGAGAGAGCTTGTGCTGGGAAACTCTAGTTTTTAAAACCATCAGATCTTGTGAGACTTACTCACTGTCATGAGAACAGCACGGGCGAGACCTGCCTCCATGATTCAATTACCTCCCACCAGGTCCCTCCCACAACATGTGGGACTTCAAGATGAGATTTGGGTGGGGACACAGCCAAACCACATTATCACCACCAATCTTTTAACTGTTCAAACTCAAGTCATTCTTTCACGCTTTCAAATTATATACTATGAATTTTTGTCAGACACAAATATAGCAGAATATATGTTTTAAAAAGTTCCACCTCCACTATATAATTATAATACAGAGAGATTGATGTCCCATTTATTGAATTACTATATGTGCCAAGAACAGGTGTTTCAGAAGGTACCAACCAGCCAATTGAGGAAGGTTTGGTTTCTTTTCAAAGATAATATTTTAAAAGGCCTGCATGTGGTATAAGAGACCACAAGGGATAGCGCAGAACGTACTACAAGCTCATTGCAACTGTAATGCTGCAACTGGGTCAAAAAGGATGTGACAAAGGACAAAATCGGAAATCAAAAGGACCCAGTCACATAAAGTCTTACTAGTCAAAATGTGGTTCACAAACTAGCAATATTGATTTCACCTGGAAGCTACCTGGAAAAGAAGCAATCTCAGGTCCAACCCTAGACTGGCAGAATAAAAACTATATTTTCATAAATTCCCAAGTTGATTTGAATGCATGTTGATGTTTGACAAATACTAGAGTGCAGGATGCCTCTTTGAAATCAGTAACTCTAGGTCAAGAACACAGCAAGCTAAAGGTGATCTTCTAGGGAGAAAAACTGGGGACTAAGTATCCTGCCATGACTGTCCTCCATAACTTCCTTGGGTCTCTGTAGGGGTCCTCATTAGTCAAATGTAACAGGAACCTGGGAGTAAAGTGAACTGTGAGTGTGGTTTATGAAGATCCACTGCCCAAGGCAGAGAATTCAAGGAGTCAAAGTAGAAAAGGAATCTGGAATGACAATTGGAAAAGATCTAGAACAACTAGGCTAGGCACTAAAAATGTGAAGATGAAACACAGTGTCCTCTGACTTCAAATATTCCAAACATATTTTGCAATTTTTTTCTCATAGGCACTCTTAATATTGGAATTGTGACCAAAGGTAATACTATTTTAATACAATGTCCAATAGCCTTTTCATCTTGAAAATACTTAGCATGTCCTTTGGTTTTAAGTAAAAATATTTTTTAAAATTATCAGAACAAGGTAACCTAGCTAAGATTCTTACATATATTCTCCTGTTCAGTTTCACTTTTGGAATCAGTTTTAATTTTTTCTCTTACCTTTTGGAAGTGAGTCCCTCATTACTATGTGATTTCTTTCGTCTGAGATCTCCTACTAGATCTGAAGCCTACTAGCTTAGGTTAAAATCCTACGTATTTTTATCAAGCGAAATAGAAATTTGGTAATGTGGTGGCATTTCCCACTGTTTGAACTCAAGACTATAATCAATCAGTCTTTCAAAGACTGAATTTACCAGATAAGAGCTTTTTAAAAGAACAAAGCATGTTGCACAATTAATTGGCTGGTAAACCAAATATGGTAGAGGTCTTGTTAAGAAACTGTGTGCCAGGCTGGGTGCGGTGGCTCACGCCTGTAATCCCAGCACTTTGGGAGGCTAAGGTGGGTGGATCACCTGAGGTCGGGAGTTCAAGAGACCAGCCATGGAGAAACCCCATCTCTACTAAAAATACAAAAAAATTAGCCAGGCATGGTGGCACATGCCTGTAATCCCAGCTACTCGGGAGGCTGATGCAGGAGAATTGTTTGAACCTGGGAGGAGATTGTGCCATTGCACTCCAGCCTGGGCAACAAGAGTGAAACTCTGTCTCAAAAAAAAAAAAAAAATTCCTTTACATTGCCTCACATAGTAAAACTTGGCTTTTATACAAACCATCATGATTGAGGCCAGAGGCCGAGGCTCAGTGGGATTTAGGCCTTGAACCCTCCCAAAAATCGGAGATGGTATCTTCACACTCCATACTGCAGAGATTCTATTGTATAGTAGAATAGAAACATTAACTTCTGTGTCAATTACTGAGCATGAGACATGTCAAAAATTGTAAAAAATGTTTTATCTATATTACCTTAAAACAATCCTATATGAGAGGTACACTTAAGTGTAAGTGATCCTAGAGGGACACCAACAGCATCTATGAGAAACCATCATTGCACAGTTATATCCACTTGCTTAGACTATATATGTGGGCTTCTCCCACTGGGCTTATTTCCCTTAGGTCCCTCAGCTCCTTGCACATGCATTAGAAGATATATATAGATCTTCTAATGTATATATGTGTATATATAGATACAGATATATGCATCTATCTATATATACATAAATGATTATGGATGTTTGTAACAAAAATATATTTTTCTTCTTCAAGATGCAATTAGTTTGAATTTTTAATATGTTTTTAGCTCCTTGGGAGTGTTCTTTATATAGGCTCTTGCTTGAATTACAGTTCTCTAAAGAATATAGCTATGAATAGAGTAGAAAGATTAGGATCCTTATCTTGCGTGGCCCTTCAGAGATTATGAAAACTCTCCATTTCTCGGCAACTTTTCCAATAAAATAAAAAGTATGAATTATTTTTTCTCCCTTACATCACTTTTGTTCACAACATGGTTAACAAAAAGGAATACGATATGTTAATCACATTCATGTGATCAAGGGGGAACCCCACACTTCTCTCTCAGGGATATGTCCAGGTAGGAAAGGCTACCTTACCATTGATTAAGCTCCTTTATGGAGTTAGTGTATAAAGAAATAGCTGATTGATTATAAATACTGTTCTGATTTATAGATAAGACACAGATTAATTAAAATGAGTTAAGTTTCCACATTTGCTAAATGAAAAATTTCATTTCTACTTGTGTATTAGAACATTTTGAAATAATATGTACTAAAGAAGTTGAACAGTATATTTTCTAGAATTATGATTATGGATTTATACTAATTCTTTCCTCCTTTTGTTCTCATTCCCATTCTGATGAGCTTTCAGCAGCCAAGTGGGGGGTGATACAGCATGCAAGAGTACAGTTATCAGATTAGACAGTGTAAATCATTATGATTGGATTTTAGAGAGTTGTCAATGTTACCCTAAACACAATATCCATTATCACTGCTTCCTTGTTTTCTAATCAATTTAAATTATCAGAAAATTGAGGACTATAAAGTAAATAGCATCATATACAAGTGGTAAGGACAAAAAATTCAGTTTATGAGTTTTTTATCTGTCCCAGAGAAATACTGTTTTATCATGAATAATGGATAAAAAACAAATTCTAGACAGAAGAGTGAAAAATTTCTATTTCCCACTTAAAACATATAACAAAGGAGGCCAGGCGCAGTGGCTCACACCTGTAATCCCGGCACTTTGAGAGGCTGAGGCAGGCAGATCACAAGGTCAGGAGATCGAGACCATCCTGGCCAACATGGTGAAACCCCGTCTCTACTAAAAATACAAAAATTAGCTGGGTGTGGTGGCGTGTGCCTATAATCTCAGCTACTCGGGAGACTGAGGCAGGAGAATCGCTTGAACCAGGCAAGTGGAGGTTTCTGTGAGCCGAGATCGTGCCACTGCACTCCAGCCTGGAGACAGAGCGAGACTCCGTCTCAAAAAACAAAACAAAACAAAACAAAAATATATATATAACAAAGGTAAGATAGTTGTTAAGAGGCTAGATTTAATAGCTTCTGATCATAGCTCTGCCTTTTCCTAGTGATGCAGCCTTGAACAATGCACTGAAAATTTTAATACTTCCATTGTTTTTACTTGAGTCTCTTGAAAAGCATTTGTTCATTAAAGACTTTTTAAGCACCTATTTTGTAGCAAGCAACATTCTAGGTATTAGTCACAAGGCAGTAGGAAATCACATTCCCTGTGAAGCTCCACATTTTAATGGAGGGAGACATGTCAATAGTTTGTATCATTACCTGTCAGGTGGTAATAAGTGCTATGGTAAGTGCTAGGAAAGGCCTCTCTGATGAGACGATATTTGAGCATGTCTCTCAGTCCAAACCTGTTCACCTGACAGCCTCCTCCATTGCAGGAAATGGAAACTCATTGAGTCATGCAAATGTAAAGGAACAGAGAAACTTTACTACAGTTCAGTACAAGTGTTCTGTGTTTTCCACTATGCATCCTGTATTTTTATTTGCTAGACCTGGCGATATTCCTTGGAGGCCTACCATGCATTAAGGCCTTGACTGCCACTCTGAGAGACAGAGAGCTATGAAAGCATTTTGAACATCCTGTCTTAAAAGGATCACTCGGCATGTCTTGTTGCATCTAGTCTATACGAGTCTAAGAACAGAAGCAGTTAAGCAAATTAGAAAACATGGAAGGATGAAAACTTCAACCAAGGTCTTAGTGTACAGTTTGCAAGTATACATGACATGATTTGATAATGATTTGACTGTGAAATTGTGGGACAATACAGTGGTCAAGGACAGGATCAGCTATTTCACTGTGAACAATTTGGCCACCAAATTGCCCTCATCTACCTCCTGAATACGCTGCAGTTTTTTACATTAAGTGCTGGATCTTTTGTACCCTATACTCTAAGGCTTTGGCCTTCTTTCTCTTAATTTCCTCCCCATGATTTTATTATTTGTATCTAGGTATCTTCCTCTATAGGGTGCAAAAGAAGGGAGAAATTGGATTGACAATTACAGAATGATTTGTGGGCTAGTAATGGTTCATTCTTTGGATATTCTATAGACACACACACACACACACACACACACACACACACATCATAGTACACATAATTTTGTCAAACTTTTTTCCAGAGAGGATTTTTATATCTTTAATACAATTGTAGATTTTATCTAAAAAATAATACAAGAATCTTATCTAAACATTTTGACTCCAAATACATAAACTGAGAAAATTACAGTAGCTAATATGAGTTTACTTAAAGTAAGATTTTGTGTAAGTAGTAGCTGGAGTTATTTTGAAGACTCTTGTAAACACATACATTAAAAATTGCAATAGTCTTACCCTCCAGAAGCACAAGCATTTTACCTAGATAAAGTATTTATGAAAGATTATAAAATCTGTATTATTGAAGTATCATTCAAGTGGTGCTTTCTGTTGAAAATGAAAGAAAAAGCAGCATGGGTATTTGCAATTCATCTATATCAGTGGATCTTCAGATTGGAAATAAACTTGAATACAATTATTATTATTATTGTAGATAGTAACTGAGAGGTTGAGTGCAGATGGAAAACAGTAATGAGCTATTGACTTCACAGAAGAAAATGAGAAACGAGTTGCTGAGGAGGATGGAACATCAAAGGGCTAATGGATTTGACTGTGAAGTCCGACAAATCTCTGCAAGTCTCTCTTCAATGATGCCGAGTTTTGTTCATCATTAAAGGAGAAAATCAAAGGCATGAGAGTACACATCCTGCTTTCTGGGGGACTAGCTGAAGATGCCATAGAAGGCTGGGAATAATTCTAATTGCAGCATCTCATGAATCCACCAATGTCTGACATAGGGGTGTGGAGAAGCAGTCATGCTTTGCCTCTTTCAAGGATCATAGAAAGAGAGAGGAGAAAGAGAGAGGAAGAAGGAAATGAATAGCAAAGCTGGGATTATGAGGGGATAGAGTTAGCAGAAAAAAGTTTCAAGGAAACCAATCCCTTAGCATTGGTTAGCTAAAACTTCCCTGACCATTATCCATTATTTCACTTCATACATGTATCTTTTTCTACTGGTAAAACTAGCTAGTTTGACAAATTTCATGGTGTTTTTTTAGGGGGGAGTGTGTAGGCAGAATTCAGTCTGCATTTATTTTGAAGTAAGTGTAAGTTCTTTTAAATGACAAATCCTGGCCAGGAGTGGTGGTTCACTCCTGTATTCCCAGCACTTTGGGAGGCCAAGGCCGGTGGATCGCCTGAGATCAGGAGTTCGAGACCAGCCTGGCCAATATGACAAAACCCTGTCTCTACTAAAAATACAAAAATTAGCCGGGTGTGGTGGTGGGCGTCTGTAATCCTAGCTACTAGGGAGGCTGAGGCAGGAAAATCACTTGAACCCAGGAGGCGGAGGTTGCAATGAGCCAAGATCAGGCCATCGTACTCCAGCCTGAGTGGTAGAGTGAAACTCCGTCTAAAAATAAATAAACAAAAATAAAAGACAAATCCCAAAACAGGGGATATTGTGTGTGTGTGTGTGTGTGTGTGTGTGTGTGTGTGTGTGTATCAGTAAAGTTATAAAAGTAAATACGTATTTATATATACATAAAACATTAAAGTTATATACATGCATATATATGCACACACAGATGTGTAACTTTTACTGAAAACCACATACCAGGTTATATTTCAGGCATTGTGTGCACGCAGGATTTAATTAATCTTCACAATGATCTTAGTATGGAAATCCGAGCTAGATTTTTACATTTCACTTTGAGGAAGCAGAATCTCAGAGAGTTTAGAAATTTTCCTAAGATTACTTAACTAATGGATGGCAGAGCTGAAATTTACGCTCAGGACCAACTGACTTTAAAACCTATGCAATTTCTAAAGGGCTGCATTGCCTATTGAGAGGCATATACATTTTATGTATGTTGTGCAGGATGACCATATAATTTACCTTCCCAAGTGAGTTACTTTTGCCTAAGACAAATAGTAAATAGGACACGAGGTATAAACCAAGACTGTCCCAGACAATGGGGCATGCAGTCAACTTAATTATGTGTAATGAATATGTTATTGAGTGAGATCATATAATATACATACCTGTAGGGTTCTTCTTGAGAATCTGAAATATTACCTAATCTGAATTTATAAAATGTAGCTTTGCATTCAATTTGCAGGAATTATTCATCACAAATGACTGATTTCCTGCCTTTACTCAGATTTGTGTAAGTGACTCAATTATAATCAAGAAACGGCAGAGCAGAGCACGCAATGTAACTATGCAATCACCAATATGGATCTCAAGCTCTGATGGGATGCTTCTCTGATATTAAATGCAAGCTGAAAAGAGGAGCTTTTCAGAGTAAATGAAGGATTTGCACTTCACCATTTCTGACAAACTAATAGCACATTTTCTTTATTTCACAGGATCAGTTCCCCAAATTACGACCTTGGCATATGTAGGTATTCTGGAAATATATCAGTGCGAGAATAATAAATAAGCACTGATAGGGAACAATGTGTATTGTTCAGTCCTCCATAGAGACGGAATCAATTGGATGTGTAGATGGAGACACAGATGATATGGATGGAGATGATATAGATAGAGATAGAGATATGAGAAGGAATTTATTAGGGGAATTGGCTGACATGATTATGGAAGCTGACAAATCTCACAGTGGGCCATCTGTAAACTGGAGACCCAGGGATGCTTGTATCATGGCTCAGCTGGAGTCTAAAAACCTCAGAACTAGGGAAGACGATAGTGTAATGCTCAGTTTGAGACTGAAGACCTGAGAGCCCGGGGTGGGGGAAACTGGTATAAAAGCCTGTAGTTCTTACGTCAAAGAGCAGGAGAGAGAGAAAAGATGACCTTTTCTCTCCCTTTTTTGTTATATTAGGCCCCAGCTGATTGGATGGTGCTTGCCCATATTCATGGTTGTTGGCCTTCCCCACTCAGTCCACTGACTCTAATGCCAATCTCCTCTGGAAACACCCTCACAGACACACCAAGAAATAGTGCTTTGCCAGTTCTCTAAGCAATCCTTAATCCATTTAAGTTGACTCCTAAAATTATCATCACACGATGCAATTACAAAGGCTTTAATGTGTAGGACAAACAAAGCTCATCAATAGTGAAAGTGATAATTAGCCAATGGATTTTTCGCTATTTCTCTTTTGGTGGCATCGTATAGGAGAGCTCGGAAAGCCATGGCTGTCTAGCATCAAGTCTCAGATTTCCATCTTTTTTATGTGCTTTGAGAATGTCACCTTCCTTCTCTGGACCTCTATAAAATGAGGCATTCATTCAGTAAGGTAAGAGAGAACAATCTAGAAAACAGACTGGCTAGACTACTCTGATCCCTACTCACATATCCAGGGCCCCAAGAGAGCAAGACTTTTTCACTCCATGGTTTCTTCTGTATCAGATACCCACTAATTGAAAGGCACAGCAATGTGAGTAAGATATGATTGACTAGCTATAATGATTGGCAAAGATCCGGAAATAGTACCCAAAGCAAATGATACTGGCTTGGATTTATAAATTATACAACCATCCTCAAAACATCCTTTCTTTGAATAGAGTAGAAAGAAGAAAGTCCTTGCCAAAGGCAACCTGCCTTGAGACATTCCATAATACTGCCAATATCCAAACCAAAACTAGATTTGCAGGTACATCTCCTTGTAGCAACCATGCCATATCAATACAGTAGATGGTCTGTAAGCTGCCTCATACCTTGCAGGCCTTCTTTAGTGGCAACTGTTTTTTGTTTGTTTGTTTGTTTTGTTTTGTTTTGTTTTGTTTTTGAGACAGAGTCTCACTCTATGACCGAGGCTGGAGTACAGTGGCACAATTTTGGCTCACTGCAACCTGTGCCTCCTGGGTTTAAGCAATTCTCCTGCCTCAGCCTCCCAAGTAGCTGGTATTACAGGTGACTGCTACCACACCTGGCTAATTTTTGTATTTTTAGTAGAGATGCAGTTTTGCCATGTTGGCCAGGCTGGTCTCGAACTCCTGACCTCAGGTGATCTGCCCGCCTCAACCTCCCAAAGTGCTGAAATTACAGGCGTGAGCCACTGCGCCCGGCTAGGGGCAACTTTTAGTATCTTTAAAGTGAATTGGTGTTAGACTGTGATAAAATCAATCTGTTTCTCTGTCTCTCCTCTCTCTCTGTCTCTCTGTATATATATATACTGATACTCAGCTTTTGAGATAATCTTGATTTGCTTAGATTACTTTTAAAATTCTCATTCTTTCTAAAAACACCCTAAAATCTACAATATTGTTGTATTTCCTGTTTGTGAGATGCTTAACATAAATGAAGTAGATAGTCCCAGGATCTTTCCAGCCAGGGAAGTAAAAGCCCAGAGACATTAATTACCTTTTATATAGGAACCCAATGTTGGATGTGAGCTGAAGAATTGAATGAAATGTTAGGAGACAACAGATTCCAGAAAAGTTTTGTGTTTCCCATCACACCTCGATATCTTTAGATGCTGAATGTAAACTCTATGAAGTCAAGAATTTTGTCTGTTTCTTTCGTGGCTATATCCTTATGCCTAGAAAAGCTTGTAGCATATAGTAAGTGCTCAATAAATATTTGTTAAAATGGTACATATTTCACAGTGTCAATCCAAAGAGAAATATAAATGTTCAAATCAGAAATAAGAATATATTGAAGCAGAATGTTGGGAAAATAAGACAATCCCAAGGATAAGTTTTTTAACATTTGCCTCAAAGTTGAAGGCACTTTAATAAATATAAACTCAATATTTATTTGTGTATTTTTGCTAACATTATATAAAACATACACAACTATATAAATATTGCAATCTCTATGAACTTTTTCAAAAGATCCATCCAATAGTGGAATGTGGAGGCAATTTCCAATTGTGTGGTTTTGTATTTGGCAGAAAATTTAAAGACCTATTCATTCATTGGTAACATGTTTTGAGAATACGTCTAAAAGTAGGCTGAGGCAGGAGTATAACTTGAACCTGGGAGGCGGAGGTTGCAGTGAGCCGAGATCACACCATTGCACTCCAGCCTAGGCTGCAAAAGCGAAACTCTGTCTCCAAAAAAAAAAAAAGTTAGAGGATGAAGACCAAAGGAAGATGATTTGCAAGGAAATTGAAAAGGATTAAGGGCATAAGACCCTACCATTATTGAAAAAATAAATTCACCTTCTCTTGATAAAAGTATCATACTTCAAGGGTTAAACAAAAACTTGCAAAAAATAACTAGAAGGAAGAGTTAAAAAAGAAAACTCAAAATTAATTCCCTCAGTAGAATGGCTGTATCTCATTGGTACGTTGAAAAAGGAGGGAAAATGCTATACTTCATAATATGTCCTTTATTCTATCTTTTATTTTTAATATTTTATCCATGCATGTATATTGCATGGATTAAATATGATTGTAAAGTGTTTTAAAAGAAGACTACAGATTAAATTATTTCAATGATCAGTAAGTTGTGTTTTAAGGTGCAATAAAAGTTTTTATGTGAGATTGGGTAGAACAAATCACCTCTCGTTAGTGGCCAGTAAGAACCTAACCCTGAAACTTGAGAGAGCAAGTTCTACACTCTCTAGACTCACTCATGATATTATCCTGTGACCTTTATCTTTAATTAAACAATACATTTTATCCTTTGCCATGGTGCTATGTTTTATCCAGCTACATTGGCTCCATCAGTATCTACACATTCGACTACACCTAGAGAGAAATGGTTCTAGAACTCCAAGAAGTAGGTGAAATGTAGTAGTCACCTGGAGAGGTCTTACTTTGTAGTACTTTAAGAAAAGACAAGGTCACGTGCGGTGGCTCACACCTGTATTCCCAGCACTTTGAGAGGCTGAGGTGGGTGGATCAGTTGAGGCCAGGAGTTTGAGACCAGCCTGGCCAACATGGCGAAACCCCTTCTCTACTAAAAAATACAAAAATTAGCCAGACGTGGTGGTGCATACCTGTATCCCCAGCTACTCCCGAGGCTGAGGCAAGTGAATTACTTGAACCTGGGAGGTGGAAGTTGCAGTGAGCTGAGATCACCGCACTGCACTCCAGACTGGGTGACCCAGCGAGACATCTCTGTCTATCCCACTCTTTTCTCCAGGAATCACTGAAGTTAATGCTTAATAACACTCCCATACTTCAGCCCTTCCAATACCTTTGGGGTATTCTTTTAGGACCTACAAGAATAGGTTCTGTGATAAGCAATGCTATGGCCCAAGAGGATTTCACACTGGGAATTTGAGGAACTATTATGCCTGCAATTATATTATCATAAAAGGCAAACAATGGCTCATATCTATAATCCCAGCATTTTGGGAGGCCGAGAAGGGTGGATTGCCCGAGCTCAGGAGTTCGAGACCAGCCTGGCCAATGTGGTGATACCCCGTCTCTATTAAAAATACAAAAATTAGCTGGGCATGGTGGCGCATGCCTGTAGTCCCAGCTACTAGGGAGGCTGAGGCAGGAGAATTGCTTGAACCCAAGAGGCAGAGGTTGCAGTGAGCTGAGATTGAGCCACTGCACTCCAACCTAGGTGACCAAGTGAGACTCCTCTGTCTCAAAGAAAGAAAAAAAAGCAAACAAGAATTTACATATGTAATTAAAGGTACTAATCAGATGTCCTAAGAAAAAAAGAGATTATTCTGAGTTATTGCAGAGGCACTAATGATCACGTGATCTCTTAAAAGCAGAGAACACTCTTTGGCTTGTAGAAGACAAACGTAGAAGGAGAAGATTAATCCAGAGAGATTCAAAGCATGACAAGGATTTGATGCTCTGTTGGGTCAAAGCATGAGAAGGATTCGAAGGTAGAGGGACCCCGGACCTCACTTCAACAATCACAAGGAATTGAAATCTGCCAATAACATGCGAGTGAGCTTGAAAGTGTGTTCTTCCCTAAAAGCCTCCAAACAAGTACCTAGAGGGCAGACACTTTAATTTTGGCCCTGTGAGATTCTAAGCAAAGAAACTAGCTTAGCCACACTCTGCCTGAATTTCTGACCTATGGAAAGTGTGAGGTAATAAATCTATGTTGTTTAAACCACTAAATTTGTGGTAGTATAACAGCATTAGGAAACTAATACAGGTTTTGCCATTGCCATTTAACCTACAGAAAATTGAGGCTCAGGGAAGTTAAATATATTACACACAAACGTGTCTTGCAATGTCAGTCTAGTATCATGGATCACATCCAGATCTGCTGACACCCACGTTTGAATTCTTGTGATCACAGCAGTAGTTCTCAAACTTTAGCATGGATCAGAATCCCCTGGATGGCTTTTGAATGTGCAGATAGATTTCTGGCTCTCATCTCCAGAGTTTCTGATTCAGTAAGTCTTGAGTATAGCTACATACTTCACATTTCTATCTTCCCAGATGCCGCTGCTACTACATCTCTGAAAATCTCACTTTGAGAACCACTAGTTTGCAGGATGTGACTGTTCTTAATTGCATTGTTACTCTTCTTTGGAAAAGGCTTATTGTCCGTAGTGCAGAGGACAGGAGAGTAATATTGTGATGCCTTGAGCCCACTTGCTCATTCGTGCTTGAGAAATGGAAGCAAAACCTATGCAGCATCTGCCTAAACTGCTTTTGAGAGAAAGTTCGATGAAAATCATTTGTTCTATCTTGTGGCAAAAATGTTAGCCACACACCCACCTGTATTAGATTTCACTCAAACTTAGCAAACAAAGATTTTCCGTTCGTCTCATCTGGTGTTTTTAAACCTTTAGCACATATTGAGTCCCTATTGTCAAGAACTTAGGAATTAAAAAGTCAATGGACAAACAACAGAAAATCTATGTTTCGGAAATTGCCCAAGAAAAGCAGTTTCAACAAGGCAGCCGTGTCCTATAGGATATGGGAATAAACAAATTGTTTTTCAGAAAAGGAAAACTGGAGTTGGGTATATCTTAAGGCAAGCAGAAAAAATATTTTCATTTTTTAGGTAAGGAATGTAAAACAAATGATGCTTTATATTTCACGAAAAAGGTGTCCCCTTGACTAAGTTCTTTTTAATAAGATGAATTTTTATTTTTTAACCAATTTATTGAGGTATAGTTTACTTACCATAAAGTACACTAATTTCAAGTGTATAATTTGAGGATTTGGGAGCATATTTACTGAGTTGTAGTCTGCAATCAGTATAACCCAGTTTTAGATTTGAATCATCTCAACAAAGTCCCTTATACTGGTTTATTGATAGTCTTCATTCTCATCTATAGTCCCTAAAAACCAATAATTTACTTTCTGTCTCTATAGATTTGCCTTTTGTGGATATTTCATATAAATGGAATTATATCATATGTGCTTCTTTTGGTCTGGCTTCTTTCCCAGAGCACAGTGTTTTCATGGTCCATCCATGTTGCGGCATCTAGCAGCATTTTATTCTTTTTTTTTATTTTATTATTTCTGATGAGTATTCCCAATTGATTTTTTAAAATATAGTAAGTGAGCCAGGTGCAGTGGTAATCCCAGCACTTTGGGAGGCTGAGGCAGGCAGATCACCTGAGTCAGGAGTTTGACACCAGCCTGACTAACACGGTGAAACCATGTCTCTAGTAAAAATAAAAAAATTAGCCAGTGTGGTGGCACACACCTGTAATTCTAGCTACTTGGGAGGCTGAGGCAGGAGAATTGCTTGAACCTGGGCAAGGGAGGTGGCAATGAACTAAGATCACACCACTGCACTCCAGCCTGGGTGACAGAGTGAGACTCTGTCTTAAAAAAAAAAAAAAATCTATCTATATATATATATATATATATATATATAGTGAGCTAGCATGAGTCTAACACTCCAGACTCAGGAATTTGTCTCTGCACTTTAGTCTCTCTGCTTTTACTGTTCTGGAATTTTTTCCACTTCTGAACTTCCTCCCACTTTTTTTTTTTTTTTTGGAAACAGAGTCTTGCTCTGTCACCCAGGCTGGAGTGCAGTGACACAATCTCTGTTCACTGCAACCTCTGCCTTCCAGGCTCAAGCAGTTGTCCCACCTAAGCCTCCCAAGTAGCTAGGACTACAAGCACATGTCGCCATGCCTGACTCATTTTTGGTATTTTAGTAGAGAAAGGGTTTCGCCATGTTGCCCAGGCTGGTCTCGAACTCCTGAGCTCGTCTCTACTTCCCTCCCTTTTTTTAATGTTTATTGCACTTGCAATTATTTGTTTAAAATCTGTACCTCGGTATTAGTGTCAGTTTTCTGGTTGCGATATTCTACCATAGTTTTGTAAAATGTTACTATTGGCATGAACTGGGAAAAGTATACACAGAATCCCTTGTATTATTTTTTACAACTGTATGTATATGCAAAGATTTCTCATTAAAAATTTCAGTTGAGGCTGGGCGCGGTGGCTCACGCCTGTAATCCCAGCACTTTGGGAGGCCGAGACGGGCGGATCAAAAGGTCAGGAGATCGAGACCATCCTGGCCAACACAGTGAAACCCCGTCTCTACTAAAAATACAAAAAAAATTAGCCAGCATGGTGGCGGGCACCTGTAGTCCCAGCTACTCGGGAGGCTGAGGCAGGAGAAAGGCGTGAACCTGGGAGGCGGAGCTTGCAGTGAGCCAAGATCCGGCCACTATACTCCAGCCTGGGCGGCAGAGCCAGACTCCGTCTCAAAAAAAAAAAAAAAAAAAAAAAAATTTCAGTTGAAAACAAAGAAACAAAACCTGTAATCCCTACTCTTTAGATATGGTGAGTCAGGGACTGCATGGGTCTTGCTCATTGTTGTATCTTTTCTGTTTGGCCTGGCACCTTGCAAAAGTTGTAGCTGAATTAAAGTTCGTAGAACAAAATAAATCCGTAAATACTGGTATCTAAGGGAACATAGCTAGTTAGTGCCAGAGATGATTCAACTGAGATCTGGTTCCAATGATCTTGTTCTTTTGCTATAATTCCCTTTTTAGGCATAGATTTTTTTTTTTTAAATCATTCATTCATTTATTTTTCACAAATATGTACTAGATTCTCTAATTGGCCTATGGTGTATTGGTAAACAGGATAGAGATTGGATTTATAGGGATTTATAATCCGATTGGAGAACCAGAACAAACGTATTATATGCTGCTAAGACACTGATACAAACTGAAATTAGTGCAGTGAGGAGAAGAAGAGTAAATGAAATTGAATATCAAAGGAACTGACCTAGACTGGGAGGTGAGGAAAAGACTCCCGGAGAGTGAGACAACTTAAGTTAGCTCTGAATACTGAGTAGGACTTAGCTTTCAAGACAAAAAGGATATGGCCGGCGCAGTGGCTCAGACCTGTAATCCCAGCACTTTGGAAGGCTGACATCACCTAAGGTCAGGAGTTCGAGACCAGCCTGGGCGACATGGTGAAACCCGTCTCTACTTAAAAAAAAAAAAAAAATTAGCTGGGCGTGGTGGCCAGTGCTTGTAATCCCAGGTACTTGGGAGGCTGAGGCAGGAGAATCGCTTAAACCTGGGAGACGAAGTTTGCAGTGAGCTGAGATCACGCCATTGCACTCCATCCTGGGCAACAGAGTGAGACTCCGTCTCAGAAAAAAAAAAAACCAAAAACACACACACACAGGTAAAATAGCATGTGCAAGGACCTTCTGACAGGAGGAAACAAAGTACATCCAAGAAACGGAAAGAAAGCCACTGGGGCTGCTACACAAATGGAAAGGGGAGATGACTGCTAGATTATAGCAGGACCTCAGGAGCTCTGCTAATTAAGAATCTGGTCTTTAGACTGAGAGCTATGAAGCAATGACTGTTTAAAAACGATGAGGCCGGGCGCAGTGGCTCACGCCAGTAATCCCAGCACTTCGGGAGGCTGAGGCAGGTGGATCACCTGAGGTTAGGAGTTCAAGACCAGAAATGGCCAACATGGAGAAACCCCGTCTCGACTAAAAATAAAAAAGCTGGCTGGGTGTGTTGGCACGTGCCTCTAGTCCCAGCTACTCGGGAGGCGGAGGCAGGAGAATCACTTGAACCCAGGAGGCAGAGGTTGCAGTGAGCTGAGATCGCGCCACTGCATCCCAGCCTGGGAGACAGAGTGAGACTCCAT
>NW_012104698.1:2838315-2847468 GCF_000951045.1 Mandrillus leucophaeus
AAAAAAAAAAAAAAAAGGGTCAGGCATGCTGGCTCACGCCTGTAATCCCAGCAGTTCGGGGGTCTAAGGCAGGTGGATCACCTGAGGACAAGAGGTTGAGACCAGCCTGACCAACATGCAGAAACCCCATCTCTAGTAAAAATACAAAATTAGCTAGTGTGGTAGTGCATGCCTGTGATCCCAGCTACTCAGGAGGCTGAGGCAGGAGAATTGCTTAAACCTGGGAAGCAGAGGTTGCCGTGAGCTGAGATTGTGCCATTGCACTCCAGCCTGGGCAACAAGAGAGAGAAACTCCATCTCAAAAAGAAAAAAAAAAACAACAAGAAATAAACAAACAAAAAACAACGATGAAGGCTTCATACTGTGTTATTCCACTGACATGTTATTCTGGAAAAGGCAAAATTAAATCATGATGGCAGTAACACATCAGTGGTTGTCAAGGGTTAGAGGAGACTGAGGGATGAATAGGTGGAGCACAGGGGATTTTTAGAGCAAAGAAACTACTTGGTATGATGCTATAATGGTGGACTCATCATTATACACTTCTCAAAACCCATAGAAGATGCAGCAGCAAGAGTGAATCCTTATATGAACTATGGGCTTTGGGTGGTAATGATGTGTCAACGTAAGTTAATCAGTTGTAACAAATGAACCACTCTGGTTTGGGATGTTGATAGTGGAGGAGGCTGTACAAGTGATGGAGAGGGGATATATGGGAATTGCCTGAACCTCCCACTCGATTTTGCTGTGCACCTAAAACTGCCCTAAAAAATAAAGTCTATTAAAAGAACAATACAATATGATGAAGAACGTTTTACCTAATTAGTTTTATATTTGGAGAGGGTCACTGTGGCTTCTGTAGATAATGTATTGGGATGGAAGAGTAAGGGTGAATGCAGGAATGTATTTACATGCAATTGCAGTGGTCCAGGTCAGCGATAATGATGGCTTTGATGAACCAGTGGTTCTCAACCATAGTATCTGGTTTATATTCAGATTTTCATGCTAACTGAAGGTTATCTCAAAGTCACTCTGTTGGGTGATGTGTTCTTGGCTCAGTTCTTCTCAGAATGGGGCTTCTAAGTCTCATCTTGTCCCAGTTGTTCCAATTTTGCCTTCTGGATCTGCCACAGTGACATCTAATGCCATCTATTCGGAAAGCATAGCTTTTCAAACCAGGCAGACCTAAGTTCAAATTACATTTCCACCTCTAACTAGCTTTGTAGCATGAGCTAGTTACTTAATTTCTCTGGACCTCAGATATCTCAGGGATACTAAGATTTAAGTCATGACTTTACTGTAAATCAAGATTGAATAAAAATGTATACAGCACAGTGTCTGTTATCTCAAAGTTTGTTGCCAAATATTGGCTGAATTTTAAAATAACAACAACAGCTGGTAAAACAGGTATACTATATATGACTCCAATTTTGCCCGTACTCTTTCTAAGATCTTTTGGTATCAGAGTACTGCCTAGAAAAAAACTTGAAGGTGAATAAATATGTATTGAAGCTAAAGCACATAATTTTTAAATTAAGTATGCATTTTCGAGCAGAGAAACAATATATTTCAAAATGCCCATTTTAATCCTCATTAATAGGCTCATAATAGACATTTTAGGAGGAGGTAATGTAGAAGAAAATCTCACCATAGGTATATTCATCATAACAATTAGATCTGAAGATTCAGTTCACGTCTCTAATTATAAATGAATGCCACACATTAAACAAAGACACTGTGGAGTTCACACTTCCTTAATTATAGGTTCATAGGGATGCTAGGTTTGACCATGTGAGTTTCATTTTCATTGCTATGTGCTGACATTCTCCTGTAACCTCACCGTAGGTAAGTTTTCTTCCTAGTCATGTACTTTGTGACAGGTTAGCAACAATTCCAACTTCATGCTCCATTTTCTCTGCCTACTGAGGCAATTTGCTATCCATGCACTTTGTTATTTCCTCCGCTTTGTGACTCCGACCTGTAAGGTGTTTCATGATGGGAACTGCACTTTGAATACCAACACTTCAATTGCTCTCCCAGCTGAATACTATCTATGCCACTTTAAAAGGAGGATTTTAATATATAGGTCACCCTCTTACATTAAATAGCCGGTCAAGACTGTAGGCTGAGTTGTTTAAAAAATGTATCCCATTGTACTTCCCAGGCTTTTGGCATTTTACCGTTATCATACTCAAGGTCTCTGTGATCTGGCCTCTGCCCACCTCTCTCTGCCCACCTCTCAAGGTTCATCTCCTGCCACTGCCTTGATATTGGTGATGGGGGATATGAAACTGTGTAATATGCCCTAAATTCTCTATGCCGTTTTGCTCTTCTGTTTCCTTTGCAGAGGTCATTTTTTTTTCTGCCTGTAAGAATCAGCTCTTTCCCTATTGTCTACTTGCTTAACAACTTCTCTTCTTCCAAGATCCCATCTGAGTATCTCCTCCACTGGGTGACCTTCATGATTCTTTTCTTTGTACCTCTTCACTCTCAGCTGCAATCAAGTTCTCTTTCTATTCCTCTGGCTCTCTGGGCATCACTCTATCATACAATGCACTGCATTGAATTGAAACTATTGGTTTATAAATGTCTTTCTTCATCTGGACAATGAATTATTGAGTCCAAATCTAATGCATACCTGCATCTCCAACACCTCTGTCTAATGCATACCTATGTCTCCAACACATCTAAGGGAGAGAGGTCTCCTCTGACCAGAGCATTAAAGATCAACTGCAGCTCTTCCCTTGAGCATAGGTGTTTGCTTTACTTATATTAGTGCCCAGCTATCCATAGAGCATTGTCAAGATGTTAAATGCTTATTGAAATGATTAATGTGTTAGAATAAAGCAAAGGAAGCAATGTCACTAATCATTTATTTTACCCTGGTTGCAGGTACTTTGTTACGTGTTGAGCACACAAAATCATCTAGTGTAAGCCTTGCCTCTAGATACCTAAAATCTAGAGGAAGAGAGAGATATATAAATTGACCATCATAATTCTGTAATGTAGGCAAGTGATATGGTTTGGATCTGTGTCCCCACCAAATCTTTTGTCAAATTGTAATCCCCAGTGTTGGAGGTGGGGTCTGGTGGGAGGTAATTGGATCACGGAAGTGGATTTCTCATGAACGCTTTAGCACCATCCTCCTTGGTACTGTCCTGGTGATAGTGAGTGAGTTCTCATGGGATCTGGTCATTTAAAAGTGGGTGGCACCTCGCCCTCTCACTCTCTCTTGCTCTTGCTCTGCCATGTGAGACATTTCACTCCCACTTTGACTCCTACCATGATTAGAAGCTTCCTGAGGCCTCCCCAAAAGCAGACGTTACCATGCTTCCTGTACAGCCTGCAGAACCGTGTGCCAGTTAAACCTCTTTTCTTTATACATCACCCGGTCTCGGGTATTTCTTTATAGCAATGTGAGAACAAACTAATATAGTAAGTATAGGCTGTAAGTGAGGCCTGAGAAAGACATCTAAATCAGATTACTGCCAGATCAAGAAAGGTGCCCTAGGGGGAAAGAAAGAAGCACTGAATTTTTATGGTCGTTACTATTAATTTCATTTAAATAACATTAAATAATTATTTGTCTTTACTGACATATTGATTGTCTACCATAAAACAACTTCTTTACATGCATCGTCTTATCTCTCCCAACAATGTTAGGAAGTGAGTACTGTTATTGTTATTTTATAGAGGGCATGCTAAGGCACAGGGAAGTTATGAACCTGTCTCTAGGTCACACTTTTAAAAAGTGATAGAACTGGCATTAGAACATGGGTCTTTTGTGATGCCAAAGGCACTTCTCGAATTATCCTGCTACAAAGATGTCCCTCCCTATGATGGAATAAATTGAGCAGGGAAAGAAGAAAGAGATGGATATACTAAAAGTGAGGGAATCGTTTTGGAGGTGAAGGAACATGCTGTATTTTTGGAAACTGTAAGTTTAGGGCTTTAAGTTCAGATGTGCAAGAGAGTACAGATCCCAAAAGAAGTGAAAGAAGAAAAATAAATTAGGTATATTCTCAATTCCTGCCCTTTCTAATCTCTCTACTCCCAAGGGGCAGCCCTTCGTTTCCCAAGGGTAGCAAAATGTAGTGGACAGCGCTGAAGAAAATAACTATTGGCTTTCTTATCTAGGAAGTGCCACATTGTTCAGAAGTACTGGAGAATGACAAAGTACCTGAACCCTTCATCTTCCTCCTTTGCTGAGGCTAAAAGAAAAGAATAAATAACAGCTGAAAGAAACGATCAATGAAGGCCTTGCCTGCAATAACAGATAGAAAGTACCTGGCAAAGGGAAACCATAAATGCTATAGAACCTCATTCTTCATCCTTTGAACTGAAGGTCTCCTCTGGCCGGACCATTAAAGATCAACTGCAGCTCTTCCCTTGAGCATAGGTGTTTGCTTTACTTATATTAGTGCCCAGGTATCCAGGGTGGCATTGAAAACCTGTCTGCAAATACGGTGGAGGTTTCTTGATGGCTAATCCATAAAGTTTGCAAAAGTTACATTTATCTATCAAGACTCATGCGGGTGATATTATACACAGTAGGGCATTTACTCACTCCTTCTTCCATTAGTAATAACATCTAATATAGCAAGTTGGCGGAGACCAACGTGCTCAGGACACCCATCCAATTGTTTTCCTGCCTTTCACTAGTGATGGATGGAAGTGATTGAGTTTTTCATCCTGAGCTGCTGAGCTCCTTTAGATTGTGCTGTGAGATGACAGGGCTACTACCAGAGCTGTTTCTTGAGCATGATGAAGTGACATAGTTTTAAGCTGGGTCCAGGAGTGCCTTAGGAATTTGGAAGAGCCTTCTGGGGTCCATCGTGGATAAGCTGGGTAGATGGAGGCTGTGCACTGGAGAACTCTCACATTTTCAGTTTGTAATCCTACATATGCTTTTCAAAATAGAGAATGATCTGTTCAAGTAAAAGAACTAAAAATCTCCTAGTGAGTAAGGACAGATGACCTTGGAGACCAAGGACCTCTGTTAAAAAATTCACACAACCATTAACAGGACTGGTCCTGAATCTAAGTTGCTTCTCTTCCTTTGAACTTTATTAGCATTATCTCTAATATAACCATGACAATGCAACATGTTCTCAAGTTTGGAGGAGTCTTAGGATGGTCAAAAGAGAGCTCATAAATAAAAGCACCATATTAAGTGTATGCTGCTGAGGAGCTGTTAGTAAAGCTAGTTACTACTTCTAAATACTCCAGTTTCTATGCAAAGGTTATCATATTTGATCTCTTTTGATTGACCCAGTCATCCTATGAGATAGGTAAATTGCTAAAGACAGTTTACTCTGCCTTGTCTTGATTTTCTTAACTGTAAGTCATCACAGCATATGTAGCAGAAGTCAAAGACAAGGGTTTATGTGCAAATAAGTTATTAAAGGAATTGTTCCCAAAGGAAATCAGTAAGAAACTAGAAGAAACAGGCTAGGGAAGGGAGGGAGCTAAGCAGGGGAATGATTTCAGACAAAATCCTGAAAAGTGTAGCTTCATCCTACAGACATAAATGAGACCTTAGAGTTGTCCTATCTGAGGAAGCTGGTATTTTCATATTTTGATTTCCATCGGTCTTTGGTTAAAAGTACCTACTCCTTCTGCCCATACATTTACATTTCAGAGATGGCAATTATTTTTGAATGAATGAGTAAATATTTATTGAACATTGTCTATGTTGCAGATGCTGTTCCAGGTCCGAGTGGTGAAAATGACAGGCTTCCTCATGGGACATATTAACAACCAATAAACAGATACATCTTTGTTTTCAGGAAATAATAAGTGATATGAGTTGAAAAGAGGGTAAAAGGAAAGAAAAATACAAGTGTTAGGGAGAGGGTGATATTTGAGGTATGTCAGTTACCCCCCTTCCTGTCTAGACTTATGACAGATATTCATACCTCCACATCCATTAAGACAAGCTGAAGTCTACAAATCTCACTTTTGGGGTTCTTATAGAATGATTCTTGCAATTAGTGCTATATTAGACAAGACGGTGTAAGAAGAGTTTGCTTTTGATTTCCTTTTCAAAAGAAAATAGATATATTATGTTTTATTCCTTAGTTTTATCCGGGACCTGTCCTGAACCTATTTTACCTTTGTTTCGTTCCCAAACTTTCCCCTGCTCTGCTGGGCACAGCAGATGAGCTGAACCTTGAATGCTGTAAGGATCCTGCATCAGATAGATTCTGGTTGGTTCAACCAGAGAGACAGGGTGACCGCAGGGCTAGAGGAAGGGAGAAATAAGTAGTTTTCCCTAGTCTTCTGCTTCCAGAAACAACTCTAGCAGCAGCTGTACCTCCTCTGCATCTCCAGATTCCCCTAGAATGAACTGTGGTTCCAGTGTGCATCATGGGACCCAAGCTGTGGGCTTTGCTGATTCCACTTCTTCCTTCCTTTGTCTCTCCAGCGTATGGAATGATGGTAGTGGTTTCTTGTTGCTGATATCTGGACTGTCTCATTTTCCTTTGTTGGCTTATCTCTTCTACCACCTATGAAACAAATTGTCTATACTGAATCTCCTCTTTTTTCCTGGTTTGACCCTTACGATGGTAGACAATGTTGGGACTCAGAAAACAACACCCCCAAAATGAGGGCCTCAGTAGCAGCCTCAGAAGCAACAATTTCTCTCTGCCCTCCTCCTTTCCTCTTGCAGTCCTATTTTCACCCAAAGCTACCCATAAAAACTAGAATCCTTCTTCTCCAAGGTAGGTCACAGAAACCAGAACCTCTTTTTCCCACAGCCAGTCAAAAAGCCTAAAAACATTACTCTTAACTTTCCTCCACTTTTCTCTGTAGAAACTGGCCATAAGGAAATTATCTGACCTATACCTTGTTTGACCGAGGTCGTAAGAACCCCTATTCAAGAGAGGGTCCTGCCCCATATGCAGAAGAAAGAAATGCATACTCAGAGAGGTCAAGAAGAGGCTAGACAGGCCAACCTCACTGGGTTTCCCCGGTCAGTCTATTACCATTAGATCAGACCCTTTTTTTCCAATTATATTTCTTCACAGCTGTTCATACTTTATTGAACTTAAGCATTAAAACAGGCAATTTTCCCTGTATGTTTGAGTTTTCATTCTGAAGGTTCTTGTGCATATGCGCTAAATAAATTTGTATCCCTTTTCTCCAATTAGACTGTCTTTTGTGAGTTGACTTTTCAGTGAACTTTCACACGGCAAAGGGGTAATTTTTCTTTGACCCCTACACCAGAGTCCAGAGGGACACCAATGAGCCTCACCTCCTTATGCAGTCTCCTCCCACATGGAAATATGGCTGGCCTGTATGTCCAAGAGAAGTACTGAGTGTCATTTCTGAAGCCAGGTCCAAATAGTAATTGTGATTCCAACCTTTGTCTCTCTTAGATTACCTTCTCTGGGGAAAGACAGTTGTGGTGTCATAAGGACACTCAAACAGAATGTAGAGAGTCCAGTGTGGGAAGAAACTGAATTAACTTGCTAAAAAACAGCCCCAAACTGCCATCCATGTGAGTGAGCTACCTTGGAAGCAGGTCTTCCCATCCCAGTCAAGCATTTGGAGACTGAAGCTCCAGCCAACATCCGGAGGGCGACTTCATGAGAGACCTTGAGCCACTTTTAAGCTCCCAACCCATTGAAACCGTGATAAATGATTATTTTGCTTTACGTCTTTTTGTTTTGGGGTATTACATAGCAATAGGTAACTAATGTTCTTACTAATCAGTGCCCTAAAAATATAGACTTAAGGATGTCAGAGAAGTAGACAAACATCAGTGGAAAATATGCAATATTTCAAATGTGTCCTTGTCACCAAATTTCTCAAGTCTGTCCACAGAAAAGACATTCCATACTGGACAAGGGTATGACTGTAGAGTTAAAAGGACTTAAATTTAAGTCTCTGCTTTATCTCTTGTCAGCTTTGCTTCCAAGGAAGTTTATTAACTTCTCAAACATTTAATCTTTACTATTATAAAATGGGAAAAATAATGAAATTCTCATAATCATTCCAGGAGTTAAGTTCTATGTGATGGAGAAAAAAACAAACTTTGCACAATACAAGTGCATAATAAATATTCACCATTATTTTTGGTTTTGTTACATTCTGAGTCTTCTGTGTGAACCTGAATTTCAGTGTCTACATGTGTAAAATAAGAACCATAATACCTACCTTTCTGAGTTGCTGTTGGGTTTGATTTCCAAATTCATGGTAGTAAGGAAGGGGTCATCTCCAGTCTTTGCTAAGTAAGGCTATTCCTCAGTGTGTGGAAGAGATGAACAAAAGTGAACAGGGAATTTCATGCATCAATTTCATGAATTTTCCAGATAAACAAAGATGGATACAGGGAATGATTTGGGGATATCCTAGCGTGAAGTCATCCTCAACCTGGTGAAAATCCCAAATCATCTAACTCTTGCAAGCAACCTCAGCAAAACTTCGTAAGGTGCAATCCTGATCAAAACTTTATAAGGTAGAGCTCTCCCCAAAACTGTATAAAGTAGAATTCTCACATAAACTTTATTAAATTCATGATATTATATGCATATTGTAGAAGTTGAATTTGAGGTTCAGTTTAAACAACTTATGAAAGATTGCACAGCTAAGAAGAGTGGAACCAGATTTGAAGCTTTGCTATGTATTTCATACCACAAAACTTCCCATACAGATGAATATTCCAGAATTAGTTTAATTCAGTATTTTAAGAGCTCAGACATTTAAAATTAATATTGCTATCATTTTTTTCTAGTAAATACACAAATCTACAATCAAATAAATGAAAATGCTCCTACCTTGGAATTCTATGTTTTGATTTGTTTTACTGTTTACCAAAAAAAAAAAAGACTTGATAAAGATTTCTCAACATTAGCTTAGCCATTCCCAATTTTGTGGTAGCGACTCTTCCTTCCTCTCCTCTTTCTTTCTCTTTCTTTCTTTCTTTCTTTCTTTCTTTCTTTCTTTCTTTCTTTCTTTCTTTCTTTCTTTCTTCCCTCCCTCCCTCCTTCCTTCCTTCCTTCCTTTCTTCCTTCCTTTCTCTTTCTTTCTTAATTTCCTTCCTTCCTTCTTTTCTCTTTCTTTCTTTCTTTCTTTCTTTCTTTCTTTCTTTCTTTCTTTCTTTCTTTCTTTCTTTCTTTCTTTCTTTCTTTCTTTCTTTCTTTCTTT
>NW_012104698.1:2847518-2851037 GCF_000951045.1 Mandrillus leucophaeus
TTCTTTCTTTCTTTCTTTCTTTCTTTCTTTCTTTCTTTCTTTCTTTCTTTCTTTCTTTCTTTCTTTCTTTCTTTCTTTCTTTCTTTCTTTCTTTCCTTCCTCCCTCCCCTCCCTTTCCTTCCTTCCTTCTTTCTTTCTCTTTTCTTTCTTTCTTTCTTCCTTCCTTCCTTCCTTCCTTCCTTCTTTCCTTCCTTCCTTCCTTCCTTTTTCTTCTTTCTGTTTTTCATTCTCTTTTCTTAATGTTTTTTTTCTTCTCTATGTGAACACTGAGTATTTTATGAGTCTGCAAAGTATATGATAAAAGCAGAACTCCTGAAGAATCTGATACTGCAATTGAGAGAGAAAATTAACATGCAACTACAGGTGTATGTAAGACTGCAGGATACTAACAATAATGTAAAGTCTGGGGTCAGACTGAGGGCAGTCTGAACCCTACCACCTCCAGTCACTAGTTGTGTGACTCTGATCAAGTTCTCTAAACTTACAGTTAACAATAGTGCCTACCCATAAGATTGTTGAGTAGATTAAATTATATAATCCATGCAAAAAGTACAGCCTTGAGGTATGAAATAGCTTGTAATAGCTAACATTTATAACATTTTTCTAAGTAATATAATAGTGGTATACAGAATCATTACCTTTTTTTCTTTTAGAGAAGTTTTGGAAATAACTGGGTTGCTCTTCCTGAGTAATAAAACTAAGGACTAAAACTGGAGCAGCAAAGCAGTGGATTCATTACAATAACAGCATGGCTTTCCTGAAACTCTAGGCAGGGAACCCTAAATTGTGCTCAGCGCTAACTGCATATATTACTGGAATTACATTACAATTAGGTTGACACTGTAGCTAATGTCTCCAGTCACTGTGCTGGGTACTGAGTCACTTCCAGCTCTTGACTGATTTCCATGGTGGCCTACACTGGCTCAGTGGAATAGGAAAATCACACTTTAGGGACTTAGAAAGTGTGTGTGACTGCCAGAAATCAAATCGCCAGTTGATTGCAATATTTACTTTTTTAAAAGATTCTTTAACCGGACTTTGTTTTGTTTTTTTCCCAAGACTGCCTTTCAAGAAACTGTTGTTACAGTTGGGAGAAGGAAGGCCATATTTACACTATCAGGTATAAGTCAGCTTCATTTGGAATAAATAGAAACTATTCACTTGCATAGGACGAAAGCATAAGATACTGGTCCCTAAAAAGAGTCTCTACACTAGGATCTAGTTTTACACTATTAAAATAAAGTACACTATTAAAATAAAGTCTGAATTAACTCCCCCACCTCCGGGATTGATTGCAGGGCAGTTCATTTAACACTGTTCTAAAGTGATTTTCTTTAAGTGATACTGATTAGATAAAAAGTCAGATGTTTGAGCCAAAGCTTTCCTTGATCTGAACCATCGCTAATGTTAAAGGCTTCCCTGCTATTGAGTCAATTCTTGCGTTCTGTTTTGCAACCAAACTAACCAACGTGCCAAAATGTTTTGAATTTAACTTTTTTGCAGCTTTGCCTTTTTTCTTCATTGTTCCCCTTGCATCCAGAGTCGGCCATTTGCTCCCACCCCCAGCCCTTGTGCTAGGGTTGTATCTAATGGCAAACATGTCAGCTTCCTTCAGTTTCCTTCCCCAGCACTTCCTCTTTGCCTGACCTTTTAATGATGGAACTCCTCAGGGCTCAATTTTAGCTCTTTTAATTTTATCCTCCTTGCCTAGATAATTTCATCCATTCTTTAAGTTAAATTACTATCTATATGCTGATGACTCAAAAATGTATGTCTCTAGCGCAGACACCTCTTCCACCTGTAGAGTCTTACATCCACCTCCTAGCTTGACAGAAGCATCTGAGTATTTTCCAGATATTTAAAACTCAGTGTGTCACAAATGGAACTCCTGGCACATCCCACACTCCAAATGGAATGTCTGCAAGTGGTTCTTCAGTCAGTAAAAGGCACTTTCGCTCACCTAAGGTCTCACCCCAGAAATTTGAAGGCTTTCTTTGACATCTCTGTTCCCCTCACCTTTATATTGTATGTATTTTTTTTTTTTAGATGGAGTCTCACTCTGTCTCCTGGGCTGGAGTGCAATAGCGCAATCTTGGCTCGCTACTGCAACCTCTGCCTCCTGGGTTCAACCAATTCTCCTGCTTAAGCCTACTGAATAGCTGGGATTACAGGTGCACACGACCACGCCTGACTAATTTTTGTATTTTCAGTAGAGACGGGGTTTCACCATATTGGTTAGGCTGGTTTCAAATTCCTGACCTCGTGATCTGCCTGCCTTGGCCTCCCAAAGTGCTAGGATTACAGGTGTGAGCCACCGCGCCCAGCCTGGATCTAATTTTTATCGATGCAACACCTAACACACTTCTCAATCTTCACCTTATCTCTTTACTTCCATTGATACCACTTTAGTCAAATTGACAACTGTATCTTGTTTTAAACATTTAAATATTCTAATTTTCTTCATTTCAATTTATTTTTCTCTTTTCAGTTTATTCTCAACTGAATGGGGAATGCATTTATGATCATACCAACCTCTGAAATAAAACCATTTAATGACTTCACATTGCCTTTAAAGTATGGTCTGAAATCCAAGGCAGGTCTACAAAGCTCTGTGTCGTCAAACACCTCCCAGCTTCTCTGGCCACATCTGACACTTTTCTTTCACACTTTTATGCTGCATTCCTGGAACATGATGTTATCTCCAACTTGCAGTCCTCCTTTCTATGTTCTTTTCTCTCCGTGTGGGGTACTCTTTCCTCCATTTTTGTTGTCTAAGGTTGTTTAGTCCTTGGTTTGTCTTGAATGTTACTTCTGCAAAAAAAAACATTCTCTAAACCCTGAACCAAATTGGGGCCCCTTATTTACATTCTCAGAGGATCTTGTGCTCCTCTTAAGAAGGCTATACTTTTAAGGTCAGGCACAGTGTCTCACGCCTGTAATCCCAGCATTTTGGGAGGCCAAAGAGGGCAGATCACCTGAGGACAGGAGTTGGAGACCAGCCTGGCCAATATGGTGAAACCCTGTCTCTACTAAAAATACAAAAATTAGCAGGGTGTGGTGGCATGCACCTGTAATCCCAGCTACTCAGGAGGCTGAGGCAAAAGAATCACTTGAACCTGGAAGGAGGAGGTTGCAATGAGCCAGGATTGCACCATTGCACTCCAGCCTGGGAGACAGAGCAAAGCTCTGTCTCAGAAAAATAATTACTATACTTTTATAAACAGATTCTTTATAATAATTGTATCAAAGTCAGCCTTGCCTAATAGGCTCTAAAGTCTACAAAACGCAGAGCTTTTCCTAATCTGCTGACCATTCTATCCTCTATACCTAGGGCAATGTCAGACCAACTGTCAACACATAATACATTTTTGTCACTTTTTTTTTTTTATTATACTTTAAGTTCTAGGGTACATGTGCACAACGTACAGGTTTGTTACATATGTATACATGTGCCATGTTGGTGTGCTGCACCCATTAACTCGTCATTTACATTAGGTATATCTCCTAATGCTATCCCTT
>NW_012104698.1:2852307-2874363 GCF_000951045.1 Mandrillus leucophaeus
TCTTTTTTGGTTCCATATGAATTTTAAAGCAGTGTTTTCCAATTCTGTGAAGAAAGTCATTGTCACTATTTTTTATGGGGTGAATTGTGTCTGCCAAAGAGATATATTGAGATCCTAACTTCCACAATGTTGGAAGGTGAGCTTTGTTAGAAATAATGTTGTTGCAGATTAAGGTCATACTTAAGAAGGCTGGGCCCTTAGTCCAATATGATCTTTGTCCATAAAAGAAGACAATGGAAGCTACAAGGGAAGAAAGTCATATGAAGAGGGAGGCAGAGATTGACGTGCTATGTCTGAAAGCCAAGGAGAACCAAGGATTGATGGCTACCCCTAAAAGCTATGAAGGGACAAGGAAGAATTCTACCTGGAGTCTTAGAGGGAGCATGGTTCTGCTGACACCTTGATTTTGGACTTTTCATCTTGCAGAACTGTGAAACAATAAGCCACTCAGTTTGTGGTATTTTGTTAGAGCAGCCCTATAAAACTAATACACTGTTTACACCTAAGTGCATTCTTTTAATATACTATGCATTATTCATCTCTAAGTCATCAGTACCTAGCACTATTGGAATGTAATACATACTTCATAACAAAATACTGATATATTGATTATGTATAGACACAGTCAGAATCTAACCATATGGTCAACTCTAAATAAGAGCAAGTAGTAAACATCCAAGAGTTATATAACCCCAAAAATCTTACTCCTAGGTCTTTATCCAAGAAAAAAAATGTGAACTTCTATATAGAAATGTTTATAATGGTATTATTCATTATAGACCAAACTGAAATCCACCAAAATGTCTTTTAATGACAAACTGTCATTCCTCCATGCAATGAGGTTACTACTCAGTAATCAAAAAGAATGAGCTATTGATACACAATGCTGATAGATTTCAACTGCATTATGCTAAGTGAAGAAAGTCAGACTTAAAAGATTACAAACTGCATGAATTCATTTATGTGACATTCCAGAAATAGGCAAAGCTATAGGAACAAAGAACAGTTAAGTATTGTCACAGTTTGAAGTGAGGAGAACATTTGAATACGAAGGTTCATCACGATGGAATTATTTGAAAGTTGCAGTTGTTCTGTATCCTGATTGTGATGGTGGTTTTGTGAAGGTAAGCAGGTGTTCAAACCCATAGATACTCGTATAAATTTAAAAGTTAAAAAATTGGGCTGAGCCCAGCAGCTCATGCTTGTAATCCCAGTGCTTAGGGAGGCCAGTGTAAGAGAAGCACTTGAGGCCGGGAGTTCAAAACCAGCCTAGGCAGCACAGCTTGTCTCTACAGAAAAAAGTAACAAACAAAACAAAAGAAAACAAAAACTGGATGTTGCGCCACACACCTGTAGTTCCAGCTACTTAGGAAGCTACCTTAGGAAGCTAAGGTGGGAGGATCACCTGAGCCCACTGTAGCTCGATTGTGTCACTGCACTCCAGCCTGGGTAACAGAGTGAGATTTCATCTCTAAAAAAAAATGAAACAAATAAATAAATGAATAAAATGGAGGGGCAATAACAACGAATAGAACCACATTAAATGTACAGATCAAATAAATTTTTTAAAGCAAAAAGAAACTATGTGTACCATGAAGTGGCTATACTTCATGAGAAAATAACTTCGAATATTTCTTACATGAGTGTCTACAAGTTTTAAGGGTGCTGAGGACTATGCACATCTAAGATGAAAGCCTAGTGTAGGCAAATGGTCTCTGGCCTCATGCATCATTATATACTTAACTAAGGAGAACATTTTGCAGGATTTGTAAAAGTACTTAAGGCCTTTTTAGTTCCTCACCACTAATCCAAAACTGGCTCTCAGCAATAGCGGCTGGAAGCCATTACTTTGTAATAGTTACTTCCCATTCTGTAGCCTAGGTAAAATGGATAGTTCTAGTTCAATTCCTAATAAACAGGTGTCTCCATATGACAGATTGTGCTAATTGTCACCCTGCTGTTAGATTTAGTGGATCCCTCAGAGAATGAGCCTCAGAGGCTAAAACACGCTATAGGACAGTCTTGAATTTAACAATTTACAATACATGATTCTGCCAGTCTCACTGGGTGTTCATAGGCCTTGAGTCACTAGTGAGTAGCTTTGCCATGGTTTGTGGAGGGGTGGAGACATTACTGCTTTTTCCAGCATGCCTGCTGTTCTGCCAGTAAATGGACTTCAGGACCATTGAACCAACACCTGTCATACAGCAAACACAGAGATCGTGACTTTGGAACAATTTTCCTTCTTTAGTGTCTGTAAGAAATGCAGTTTTCTGGTCTGAATTTCCCTGTTTGATCACCTAATATTGTATATTGTTTTCTTTAATAACCTGATGCTAACATAGCCCCTCTCGTATCCTAAAGCGTCATTGGTATTTTCTTACTTGTTATCCAATGATGATCTTGAGGTAGGAGGCAGGACCTGACTCCAGAGGTAGGGCCTGGACACTGGACCAAACTGAAGAGTAGCTAAAACAGGTCAGGGGTGGAAGCACCGCCCCACAAGATATGCCCACCAGTGTGCCATATCAGTTTACCATTGCCATGGCAACACCTAGAAGTTACCACCCCTTTTCATGGCAATGACCTGACAACCTGGAAGTTACCATCCTTATTCTAGAAATTTCTGCGTCAGCTACTCCTTAATTTGCGTGTAATTAAATGTGGGTATAAATAGGAGTACAGAACTCCCTCTGAGTTGCTACTGTGGGCACACTGCCTATGGGGTAGTCCCACTTAACAAGGAGTGGTAAGTTTCCGTGCGCTGCTGTACACTCTGCCGCTTCAATACAAGTTACAGATTAACACCACTAGCTTGCCCTTGAATTCTTTCCTGGACAAAGCAAGAACGCTCCTGGGCTAAGCCTCAATCTGGGGGCTTGCTTGTCCTGCCTCGGTCCTTCTCTATAACCTCTCCTTTCCATAGAGTGTGATGGCTGCAATTAACTGCTTACCACTATCACTGAGATAGGCAGACTGTGTTTCAAGATTTCTGGTTAGACAATATCTTATTTCAGTCTCTATGACAAAAGATTTTGTCATCAGCTGTGCAAGATAAGAAACCCAAATTTGTCAGTGTCCTCAGATTGGTAGGATTCAGGAGGCTAGCTTTAACTAAACACCTTAATAAAAGATTGCAGAACAATCCAAAAAAATAAGAATAGCTTGTAAATATTAAAGTAAAATTAAGTTATCTTGTTGGTTTTCTGCTTTCCATGGCATCTTCAATGTTGCCCCTGTCTATGGAAAAAATGTATACGGAAAAGCCAACTGTCTTCTGTAATATACATGTCTCCCATATAAAGTCTACTTAGTATGATCACTCAATGACAGCATGAGAGGTAGTACAGATATCTTTAAATATATGAATTGTATTGCCCATTTCCTAAAAATAAGACAGTTCTATGCTACAGTGTACGTGCATTTTTTTAGTTTGGATTACTACACAGTGTTAAGAAGTAGACTGATCTTCTAGTGTCTCTCTTTTGATACCACAGAAGTAAAGCAATCCTTTGTGACAAAATATCAGAGTAATCTTTTGAAGAGGATACATATTCCCATTGCCAGTCACCCAGGGGAAGGGAAGTACTCAGACACAAAGGAGAAACCTGGGCAGTTGAGAGAAGCTCCTTACTAAGCCTGGACACGGTTGCACTTGTTATTAATTAATTAATTTATTAATTAATTAATTTATTTATTTATTGAGAAGGAGTCTCACTCTGTTGCCCAGGCTGGAGTGCAGTGGCATGATCTCAGCTCACTGCAACCTCCGTCTCCGGTGTTCAAGCAATTCTACCTCCTCAGCCTCCCTGGTAGCTAGGATTACAGACACGCAACCATGCCAGGTTAGTTTTTGTATTTTTGGTAGAGACAGGGTTTTACTGTGTTGGCCAGGCTGGTCTCGAACTCCTGAGCTCTAGTGATCCACCCTCCTCGGCCTCCCAAAGTGCTGGGATTGCAAGCGTGAGCCACCGTGCCCGGCCTGGACTTGTTATTTCTTATTTGACTCTTGAAACTTGGCTTTGCTTTGTGGCAATAGAGGTGTAAATAATTCTATAGGGTGCACCAAGCAAAACCTGTGGCCATTGAACTTCGTAAGTAGAAAACTGCAGTTGAATATTTCTTTGCTTATCCTACTAAGATTCTTTTTTCACTTATTAGACTATTTAGTAAGGTCTTATTCAATATTCTGTCTTGTTATCAGCTGTGCAATAGAAAATCAAAGAATAGGCTGCTGGCTACATCTGGACAGGTGATCAAATACGGCACCATCTCATTGGGGCCATTACAGTCATGGCAGAATAATTATAGAGACATCTCCAAATGCAAGGTGAATTTCTGGGAATTATTTTTCTGGTATAATATGGCAACATTTTAAGGCCTGTACATGGTCTTCTTAAGCTTGAGGGCAAATTTCCTGTAATACCCTGATAAATCTATTTTATCGATTTACCACTTTGTTAGTGTAGAACAGATGACTTTTGCCAACATAACTGCTCACTGGGTTTTTCTTATTTGTGTTTCATCAAGAGAATTTCCTTGGCTGGGCGCAGTGGCTCACGCCTGTAATCCCAGCACTTTGGGAGACCGAGGCGGGTGGATCACAAGGTCAGGAGATGGAGACTATCCTGGCTAACATGGTGAAACCCCGTCTCTACTAAAAATACGAAAAATTAGCTGGGTGTGGTGGCGTGCGCCTGTAGTCCCAGCTACTCGGGAGGCGGAGGCAGGAGAATCACTTGAACCCGTGAGGCAGAAGTTGCAGTGAGCCAAGATTACACCACTGCAGTCCAGCCTGGGTGACAGAGCAAGACTCCGTTTCAAAAAAAAAAAAAAACTTCCTCTTTTATTCACACTGTCTTTTTCTAAACAGTGTTTGATGCAATTGTTTAGACATGTCCTTTCTAAGTTACTTTATATTTTAGTTCTATCTCCCTGAGATTACACATAAGTCACCTTGTGTTGAACAATGGATATTTTAAAACTACTTAGTCATATCTTTATTGGAAGAGTGAAAGTTTATTCCTACTAATGGCTTATCTCATACATTGTGTGCACATTTTGCTTATTCAATTCTGAGAAAACAATTCCTTCCTTTAATTTATATAATTGTTGACAGTGATCTATCTTTGGCAATGTGGTATGCACTTGCTATATTTAGAGGAACCTTACCAATTCCAGTTATATTTAACATAATAAAATCATTTGTTTTCTTTTGCATTATCACTCTTAAAGACCCTTGGTAGATTTTAGAGAAAATCTAAAGGAGATAAGACAAATTGATCTGAGAATAAATTGTAAAAGTTTTATTCCAATTCTCCCTATGGAATAAAAGATTTATAATTTTTTTCTATTATTGATTTTTGTACTGTCTAAATGTAATCTTCTTTTGAATTTAAACTTCTGTTTTCTTACAGCTAAGAGAAAAACAAGTTAATATTATTTTGATTAAATATAACTTTTCTAATAAAAATGCATACAGAAAATAAATCCCTATGGGAGAACAAAATAATTTCTTTCCTTCCTGATAGTTAAGCCCTTCAGTGTACAAACTCTGCCTAAGTCCCAAGAGTCTCACTTTTAAAAGTGAACAGATAGCCTCTGACCACCACATGTATAAATAAATTCTTCAGGTGAAAAATAGAAGTCAAATAAATAATAACAAAAAGGGATTAGAGGGAACAGAGATAATAAAGGGAACAGAAGGAAAATCTAACAATTAATATCTTCAGAGAGATAAGTCATTACAAACAGAACTTAAATAGAAAATTCTCTCTAAAAAGGAGACTAGAAAAACCGTTATAAAAAGAACTCTTGGAAAGTAAAAATGAGATGTCAGAAATATTAAGAAAAAAACAGATGGCCAGGCATGGTGGCTCATGCCTGTAATCCCAACACTTTGGGGGGCCAAGGTGGGCAGATCTCTTGAGGCCAGGAGTTCAAGACCAGACTGACCAACATGGCTAAACCCTGTCTCTACTGAAAATACAAAAATTAACCAGGCATGGTGCCATTAGCCTGTAATCCCAGCTATTCAGTAGGCTGAGGCAGGAGAATCACTTGAACCCGGGAGGTGGAGGTTGTGGTGAACCGAGGTTGCAGTGAGTTGAGGTTGCTCCACTGCACTTCAGCCTGGGCAACAGAGCGAGACCCCATCCTGAAAAGAAAAAAGAAAAGAAGGAATGATGGAAGATAGAATTGAGGTAGTATCCCAGGAAGTAAAACATTAGGGAGAGAGAAAATTAAAGAGAAAAGAATGAGCAAACGAGAACCAGTTTAGGAGGTTTAACATCCAATAGATAAAATCCAAGGTTCCATTTTATCTCTTTTATGTTTTCTAGAATTCCTGTAAAAGAACTGAATGCAATAAAATGTACCCAAAGTTAGGACACATTTTTCCTTTTTAAAAGGACCCACCATGGACCAGCACAATGAATGATAAAATAGTCCTGCAACAAGACTTACTGTCATAAAATTTTAAACACCTGAGATAGAGATGATCTTCAAAAACTCAGGAAGTACTGTGACCCATGAGGACATCCGATATTTCTGAGAAAAACAGAAAGCTAGATGGCCATTGAGAAATGGCCTTCTAAATGCTGAATGTGGGAATATTTATTTTCAAACTGGGTTTCAATGCTTACACTGTTAATTTGGCGGAAGGGAGAAATGGGGACACTTTTAGACGTGCAAGGTCTCAAAATGAAATTGCCCTCTCATACACCATTTTTCAGGAAGATACTAGAAAATGTGTTCCAGAAAATGAGAAAGTAATCCAACAAGCAAGATTACAAAGAATTCAGGAAGAAAGACTGCAGTGCATGAGAGAAATGAAGCAAGTCATCAAGAAGCAGAGAAGACAAATTCCAGGATGACAGTTGTAAAGAGGCCAAGAAAGAAGACTTACAGTGCAGGCAGAGATGGACAGAAGGCTGTAAGAAGGATATGCCAGAACTGGTGACAGATGAGAATGCAGGGATAAGCGTTTGGTAATATTACCTGATAAATTTTTCTGCATACATTTATGTACCTGCTAGAGTTTGTGATAAACTACTAATAGGGGCAAATCAACTCATAAACTTTAGCAAGAGGTGACTCTCTGTTCATTCTTGTTATTGGACTGAGCTGGAATCCACTTACCTGATACAGTAATGCCAAACATCTGCACTGAGGTTTGCAGCAGGAAAAAGGAGGGTGTTTATCTGGAGGGTGCCACACAAGAAGAAACCAGCAGCTCACACTTAAGACCTGACCTTTCAGACCGGGCGAGGTGGCTCACGCCTGTAGTCCCAGCACTTTGGGAGGCCGAGGTGGGGAGACTGCTTGAATCCAGGAGTTTAAGACCAGCTTGGCCAACATGACGAAACCCTGTCTCTACTAAAAATATAAAAATTAGCCAGGCATGGTGGCGCATGCCTGTAATCCCAGCTACTTGGGAGGCTGACGCACAAGAATCGCCTGAACCTGGAAGGCTCAGGTTGCAATGAACCAAGATCAAGCCACTGTACTCCAGCCTGGACCACAGAGCGAAGGTGTCTGGGGAAAAAAAAAAAAAAAAAGGCCTTAACTTTTTCCTTTCTGAGAGCTTTCAAGTAAGGGTCTTTAAAGGAAAGGGTAAACTTTAGGAAAGTAGAAGTTACAGGCAAAATCCTAAATGAATACATTAAGATGATACATTGGTTTGGCCTAAAAGGGCAGGATATTTTTATTTGGGGGCTTACAGGTTATGGAAAGATGCAAAGGTTTCCTTATTTGTAATTGGTAGGAAGAGAAGCTTTGTTTAAAACATGGGTTTAACAGAAAAGAAGGTTAGCTCTGGCTCATGGATATGATTCTCTCCAGGCTTTTCAGGAAGACCTTTAGAGCAAAGACCTGCAGTCAGAATGCAGTCCTCAGTTTCCCTTTATCCGAGGTCTGTGTGACAGCAGATCTGTCTGGTGGAGGTCCAGATTTCTGAAAGACTCATGGACATATGTTAAACTGTTATCTTTAGTTTCTGTAGGGAACCAAACATCCTACAATTTTAACTTCCTTGGCTATTGTTTTAAGCTCCTATGACCTTCTCACTTGTTGAGTTGCCTGTTTACTTCTCAGGGCTAGCTTAGGTAGCTAGAATTTCCTTTAAGGAACTCAAGATTTTCCTTTCTTTTTCTAAGCTGGCCCCTACAAGGGGTCCCTACTCTGTCTCATTTTGAGGAAATCAGTATACCATGATTATTTCACTACTACTGCATAAATATTGCTCAATAAAAAGTAACTTTAACTGCTTATTATTTAACTCATAACTGTGATATAAATATGTTGAGAGATACATGTAAAAACACTAAATATTCATCATTTATATTGGGAACTTGACAGTGTCTAAAATTGATAAGCCTTGAAATAGCAACATAAATACACTTTTAAAATACAGAGATAGCTATCAGAAGAAAAAGTTAAAGAAATTTAAAGTAGTGGAGTTTAGAAAAGGCATTTTCTAAAAACCTATTGGTATTTGTATACTATTTCATCTTTATGAACTACGGGTTTTATGTTACTTTAAAATATAATATGTATTATATTTTATATTATAATAATTATTGAAGGTGTGAGAGGTTAAAATATGCCACCCAGAATATACTTCTTTGGCATATTTCCAGACGGCTATTCAGGGAAACAGGCTTAGCTTTAAAAAACTGTCCTTTTGGAAAAGAAATCTACTTCTAGAAAGAAAATCTACATTAGTGAAGCAAAGAATGGATGCAGTCTTTCTCTTAAAGCCCCTTCTCTGTCTTATCTGGATCTAAGAAGGACTAACACACAGGAAAATAAAATTAAGAGTCTAACACATTTTAAGGTCTGACAAAGACACTTTTACCAAAGGCTATCATCTGTTCTTCTGGACCTGAGAGACTTTATCTGCAGAATAAGACAACAACTTTCGTTTGCAGTGTGTTTCTTTTCCCAGGATCTCCAAGCTCCTTCCCTTTCTGTACAATATAAAAACTTTAGTCATCTGGGCCTTCTGAGTTTCATATTTTCTGTGGCTCCCATGCAGATGTGCACCTTGACAAATGTTTATGCCTTTTCTCCTGTTCACCTGTCTTATGATCTAATGCCAGTTTATTTTAGCAGATTCCTCCTGCCCTACAGAGGAAAAGCAGACCATTTTTTTCTTCTACTCTGTATTCTCACATGCCACTCAATACAACACCCTGACACCAGGTTTTTGCCAAACACCAAGCAATCTTCCAGTAAACAGCAGCTGAGTGTCGTCCAATGTAACTCAATTCTGGGGCTATCTACCTGGGGATAGTGTGAGATCCCACAGGTTGAGGGCTCAGTCCCAAAAGACTGTCCCCCACTTCAGCTGTCAATCATAAGCTGTGGGTTGTAACCTGTGACCAGCCAGCTACGTATCAGGATTCCCATGACCTCCTCCTTGTGTTCAATTAATTTGCTAGGATGACCGACAGAACTCAGGGGAAGACTTATTTACATTTATCCATGTATTATAAAGAGTATTTCAAAAAATATAGATAAACAGCCAGATGGAGGAGATGTACAGGGCAAGGTATGGGAGAGGGAGCTGAGAGCTTCCATGCACTCTCAGGGAGCACTACTCTCCAGGTACCTCTGCATATTCAACAATTTGGAAGCTTTCCAAATTCTGTTCTTTAGCTTTTCATGGAGGCTTCATTACATAAGCACAACCAAATAAATCACTGGGCTTTGAAGATCAACTCAAATTTCAGCTTCTTTCTTCTCTCTGGAGATTGAACAGGTGGGACTCCATCTCAGAAAAAAAAAAAGATAGTCTTCACCCAGAGATCCCAAGGATTTTAGGAACCACTTTCCAGAAATCAGACACAGAGATCAAAGATATATTTATCACACAATTATATCCATTGTTAAAAAGTGTGGATGTAAATTACAATTAATAATATTTTATTAAAATATATATTGTATGACTTAGATAATTATGCAGTTATATAATTATTTAATTTATAAAATATTATATAGTATATTCTAGATCTTTATAGATAGTACCTTTTATCAGATCCATTCTGAAAATAGTCAATTTCATGATATATTTTCAAAATATAAGTTTAATGTGTTAAAACTTATCTTTAGTATTCAATTATCTTTATGTAAACCTAATTTTCTTAAATACACCTTCCTACCAATGGGTCTGTAGCAGGACAAGCCGCAGACAAAACCCCTCAGACACCGAGTTAAAGAAGGAAGGGCTTTATTCGGCCGGGAGCTTTGGCAAGACTCACGTCTCCAACAACGGAGCTCCCCAAGTGAGCAATTCCTGTCCCTTTTAAGGGCTCACAACTCTAAGGGGGTGCGTGTGAGAGGGTCGTGTTCGATTGAGCAAGCAGTGGGTACGTGACTGGGGGCTGCATGTACCAGTAATTAGAACGGAACAGAACAGGACAGGGATTTTCACAGAGCTTTTCTATACAATGTCTGTAATCTATGGATAACATAACCGATTAGGTCAGGGGTCGATCTTTAACTACCAGGTCCAGGGTGTGGTGCTGGGCTATCTGCTTGTGGATTTCATTTCTGCCTTTTAGTTTTTACTTCTTTCTTTGGAGGCAGAAATTGGGCATAAGACAATATGAGGGGTGGTCTCCTCCCTTAGGTTCAAGCTGTATTGTTTCTTCTCTGCTCATTTAAGATGTCAAATTTATGCCTTGCTTTGGGATTAATGGACGTTTCTATTTTCCACTTTCTGAAAATGAGCCAATCATGCAATGTCATAAAGCAGGTTTGTCATAAAATGTCTCTGATGAACAAGAACAATTCCACAGTGCAAAAAGTCTTTCAAAGCAGAGTCACCCAGAAGCCCAGAAATAGAGAACTTGAATTTTATGATCCATATCAATATTTTACTGTGGTTACAAATCTAACACAGATGCCAAGATATTTTATGTTGCCAAATGCTTCTTTTATTTTTCAGCACATGTTGTGTGTTCTATTTAGTAGTGAACACATCTGTTAGAACGTTTTTCTTTTCTCTCTCCCTGCGTTTTTTTTGTTTGTTTGCAATTCTAGTTCCTCCAAAGATACAAACTCATACATCAACCCAATGCATGTTTTATGACTTATAAACATTGTTAAACGATGCTAGTCTAAACAGTTGTGGGTTAGGAAATGACTGCTTTGGGAAAGGTATTTTTAGTGGCAAAAGTACTTTTCATTAATCTCAATTTTCCAGGTTTAGAATCCAGACAGATTGAGGCAGGAGAACTCTGAAAGCCGCTGCATTTCAGATTCTCTGGGAGTATGCATATAGGGCAAGGACAGACATAAACAGGTGTTTTGTGTGATGCAATGTGATGAATTTTCTACTTGCCCTTCTTTACTTCAAGTTGAAATCACTCGCCAGGCTGGCAGAAGTTTGCTTAAAAGGTGCGGGGGTGGGGTTGGAGGAGCCGATGTGCTTGCTTTTCCTGCCAATGAAAATTAGGAGGTATGTTGTTTTCAAGAGTCTCTGCCAGTCCTCCCCACTCCGTCTGCACCAGCCCATCTTCCCCACCGAGTTGAATCAACATTTTCAGTGGCAGCCCCTCTGGAGTAATCAATGAGAGGTGTTGCTGGGAGAGGAACTGAATGATTTAGCACAGTGGGAAGGCAGCATATCGACCACCAACAGCAGGAGATGGGGGGCCGACTGACAGTGGCTTTTATAGCCTCTGCCTCCTTGTGAAGAATAGTGCATAATGGGAAAGAGTGGAATAGTGCAAGGGACTCTGCATCTGTCAGGCACAGATAATCTTTCCCTTTTACACAGTCAATTGGGATGTCATTTGCATTTTAGATTGTAGGGAGATGAACACACAATTGAGTTAAGGAGCAGAAATCCCTCAAGGCAAGTGAAAAAAAAAATTAAAATTTCAGAAGATGTGTGTATTTGCCCATGCATGTGTTTGTGTGTGTGTTTGTGTGGCAGGGAGAAATATACTGTTCCTTGGTTCGAACAAATTTGACCCACAGAAGCCTCCTCAATCCAGTCTCACCTGAATCAACCTTCCAGCCTTTATTATTTTAACAGAGGCACTGGAGACTTAATTTGCTCTAAAATTTGTCTTTTTAAAAAAAGTTTATGGACAATCAGAGGAACACTAAGGTTTTTTACAGATGGCGAATCAGTACGGGTCTACAGCAACCTGAATTGTTACCTCCTCAGAAGAAAGAAGGGCACAAGGCAGAAGGAGAGACCGAGGCAAGTTTTAGAGCAGGAGTGAACGTTTATGAAAAAGCTTTCGGGCAGAAATGAACAAAAGGAAGGAAAGGACACTTGACAGAGGGCCAAGTGAGCAACTTGAAGAACAAGAGCACGGATTAACCTTTTGACTTGGGGTTCTAGATGACGGCATACCTCTGAGGTCATGTGTCACTTCTCCCGTGATTCTTCCTTTGGGCTCAGCCGTCCTCATGTGCAGTGACCTACCAGCACTTGGGAAGTGAGCATTCTCGTTGTGTTTATTGGAGTTGTAGCATGCTCACTTGAGGCGTTCTTCCCTTACCAAATCAATGTCCCTGCGAGGTCATTTACTGGTTAAACTCTGCCATTTTGCCTCTTACTCAGCAAGCTTGAGTCACTCACCCCAGATCTTATCAGGAAGCTGTTGATCACCACTTTCAGGTTTTTTCTATGTGGAGGCTGCCTTTCCCTGGTGCCATCTGCACGTATTATTATTTTAGACAGCGTAGAGAGACAGTTAACAACCACCTGACCATCGCCTGAGTCACCTGATATTCCTGGATGGAGGGATGAGGGAGGAGCCCTCTCCTGCCCTGTTTATGTCTGACTAGCTACTGTGAAAGGAAAATACTTTGGGCCCTGAAAATCACTAAGCTAAAAGTAAGATCCAAGCTGGAAACTACTCAGGGTAAACCTACCTTCCATTCTATTCAAAGTCATCCCTCTGCTCACTGAGAAATGGATACATGTTCTGTGTTAGGCATCTGAGCCCCAGCTAAGCCATCATATCCCCTGTGACTTGCATGTATACATCCAGATGGCCTGAAGTAACTGAAGAATCACAAAAGAAGTGAAAATGGCCTGTTCCTGTCTTAACTGATAGTATTACCTTGTGAAATTCCTTCTCCTGGCTCATCCTGGCTGAAAAGCTCCCCCACTGAGCACCTGGTATCCCCTGCCCACCGCCCCTGACCTCCAGACAACTACTCCCCGGCTCCGTCCTCCCCCCGGCCATTGACTGTAATTTTCTATTACATACCCAAATCTTATAAAACGGCCCCATCCCTATCTCCCTTCCCTGACTCTCTTTTCGGTCTCAGCCTGCCTGCACCCAGGTGAAATAAACAGCCTTGTTGCTCACACAAAGCCTGTTTGGTGGTCTCTTCACACGGATGCGAGTGAAATTCTGATTGCCTCCTTTGGAAAGACTTTTCAGAGACTCAAACAATGCAACACTTTTTCTCTTACCTACCTGTGGCCTGGAAGCCCCTCCCTGCTTTGAGTTGTCCCCGCCTTTCTGTACTGAACCAATGTACTTCTTACATGTATTGATTGATGTCTCATGTGTCCCTAAAATGAATGAAACCTAGCTGTGCGCCAACTGCCTTGGGCGTGTGTCGTCAGGACCACCTGAGGCAGTGTCACAGGTGCACGTCCTTAACTCTGTCAAATAAACCTCCTAAAATGATGGAGACTTGTCTTGTCATTTGTCTCAACTGACACTACCTACTGTAACAGTTTTGGTCACTGATTAAGACTGAGTTTGCAGATGTGCATTCCTGTAAATATAACTCTTAGCTGCCTTGACAAGAAGGATGGTGTAAAAAGATTGCCCGACAGTCCTGAGCAAAGGAGTCAGTCAGTGTGTGTGTGTGGCGGGGGTGGGGCAGATTCTGATGTCCTGATTCTACAGCATCGTTATGAATCTTGAAAAACCAGGTGTTGTCTTGCCAGGTGCAGTGGCTCACGCCTGTAATCCCAGCACTTTGGGAGACTGAGGCGGGCAGATCACCTGAGGTCGGAAGTTCCCAACTAGCCTGACCAACCTGGAGAAATCCTGTCTCTACTAAAAATACAAAATTAGCCAGGCGTGGTGGCACATGCCTGTAATCCCAGCTACTCAGGAGACTGAGGCAGGAGAATCTCTTGAACCCGGGAGGTGGAGGTTGTGGTGATCCAAGATTGTGCCATTGCACTCTAGCATGGGCAACAAGGGCCAAACTCCATCTCAAAAAAAGAAAAATCACGTTTCATCACTGTAACTTCCCCAAATAGATGGGAAGCCAAAATCTGGGTATTTATTTTCCTTTTCTTTTTCCTTTTTTCCCCAAGGAAAAAATATATATATCCAGGATAGTTAATTTTCTTCCTTTACAGAATAACACACAAATAACCTGCTCATTTCAAATCTGGAGTACTGTGAGAGTTTTTAAAAATTATTTTTAGTTTCTACTATCTAGCTTTTGATGTTAAAATATGTATGATTATAAAGCCTCAAGTAAGAATTAACTTTAAAGCCATGATAAGTAATTAATTCATTCAAGTTACCAGCCTTGAGTAGCACTCCAAATTGTAGCGTTTCATTCCTAATAAACCATATTTACAGTAAACTCTGAGTTCCTTTGGCAAAAACAAATGTGTGGCTGGAGATAACCTGTTTTAGCTAGTTATGATTAAAAAGCTAAATACATAACTGTCTTTTAAACAATCTTTCTCCACACAGCAGTTTGTGCCTCAAATTCAGAGATCTGTGGTATAATATCATAATCTATTCCCCTAGATCTGTATCTTGTAAATCACAAACCTGATTCTGAGTATAATGTATTCAATTGAGTAGTGAACATGGCATGGCATACCTGTGAAACCTGGGGATAATGATCAGTTATCAGAAACTACACACTAATCTATTATATCCGACCAGAAGTTTGACTGAATGTATATTAAAATTGTCAGTGGTGAGTGAACCAGAGAAACTCCATCTTAAGTAGGAGCTGGATAAAATGAGGCTGAAGCCTACTGGGCTGCACTCCCAGACAGTGAAGGCATTCTAAGTCACAGGATGAGATAGGAGGTCAGCACAAAATACAGGTCACAAAGACCTTGCTGATAAAACAGCTGGCAGTAAAGGAGTCAGCCAAAACCCACCCAAACCAAAATGGCAACGACAGTGACCTCTGGTAGTCCTCACTGGAACCATTTGGAAATCGTTAGCGTCACGACGATTTTCAAATGCCATGGCAACCTTAGGAAGTTACCCTATGTGGTCTAAAAAAGAGAGGCATGAATAATCCACCCCTTGTTTAGCATATAATCAAGAAGTAACATAAAAATGGGCAGCCGACAGACCTCGGGGCTGCTCTGTCTATGGAATAGCCATTCTTTTATTCCTTACTTTCTTAATAAACTTGCTTTCCATTTTTGCACTGCGGGCTTCCATGAATTCTTTCTTGCATGAGACTCAAGAACCCTCTCTTGGGGTCTGGATCGGGACCCCTTTCCTGTAACAATATGACTTCAGCTGAGTTTGGCTCAAAGTTGTTTTGAGATTTATGAAATGAGTGTTATAAGGATAATAATGAGTTTAAATAAATCAATACTAAACTCATGTCATTTACTTTATTAACACTGGTCTTCGAGAAATGTAAACTCTGCCATTTTAGGTATTCGTGTTTGTGTTCTTCGTTGAATTTGCTTGTTGTCATTTGTTTGTTCTAATGGTTACTGTTTACTATAGGGAGGAGGAAAAAAACAAATTACCTCCCTATGCGAAGCTGTCAGAATGGTGAGAAATTCATTCTAGCTTGTTGACTTTTGGACAGAAATTAAACTACTGTTTTTCAACTTTGAAGTTAGTGCACTAAAGGAGGGTTGTGATGCTAGTAATGATTTTATATGAGCTTTCTAGCTGTCCGTTTTGGGGATGATTATAAATTTTCAAACTGGATTATGAGAAAGTTGGGGATTTGAGGGGTTTTTTTTTGGTTTTGGCAGCAGTACACCAGAGAGCCACCTGCTGGCTTCCACGAAGAAACACATCTTTGATATCTGTGATTGGAAGGAGAAAAGAAAAGGGAGGAAAAACAAAACAAAACAAACAAACAAACAAAACCAAAAAACCAGTAACACCAATAAGCTAATCGTTTGAAGAGAATTGATTATTTGGAGGAAGGATATGTGACTCTAACATCTACATTGATTGCTGACATTTGTATTTTACGTGGTTTTTCATATCCCTGTTAAAGGAATTGTTTTTAAAAAGTGATTCAGAGGACCTTTTTCTCTCTGAAGTCCCCTCTCTCTCACTAGAGAGGGGAGCTGTTTTCCTTTCTCCTTTCTCTTTCTTTTGCCTATTAAACCTCTGCTCCTAAAAAAAATAAAAAGTAAATAAAAATAAGTGATTTAGATTCATTAAATGTGGCAACAAACACCATCATGGTGTTGAAAAGTGTTTTCGTTTTCATTATCTTATGAACGTGAGTGTTCTTCATGTTTTATAGTTGGGGAAGCGTAACTGGAAACTGAGGCCAGCTGCTTTTCAGTTGAACAAGGACCTATGCCATACATATGGCAGAGCCAGGACGTCTGATTAAATAGCAGCTGTCCTTTTCATCTTATTCAGAAATCTCATGCATCATTCTTCTTTGTATTACAATTTCGAAATTGCATTTCACCATGTATTCATTACTGCATGGTTACTAACATCATCGTTTCAAGTCATTATGATGATAAATTAAGATTGCCTTGTTAAATCCAGAAGCATGAACTGAAAGGGGGGATTGGTTTAGATATTATTTGAAGAGTAATGGTGCCCTTTTATTCTATTTTAAATGCTAAATGCCACTAGATTTAATTTCTAGTTGGAATGGCCTTACTAATTTTTAACCAAGTGAGGTTTTTGTTATTGTTCAAATGTAGGCGATTTGGTTTAATCCCATTCTTAGTCCCATGGGAGCTGAGGTTTTGTTGTCTTCTGTTGTCATTAGGCCAGTCAAAATACTAAATATTTCACTTGCATAATGTTTTTTTTTTTCTTTGTTTGAGATGGAGTTTTGTTCTTGTCAGCCAGGCTGGAGTGCAATGACCCGATCTCGGCTCACTGCAACCTCCACCTCCCAGTTCAAGCAATTCTCCTGCCTCAGCCTCCTGAGTAGCTGGGATTACAGGTGTCCAGCATCACACTTGGCTAATTTTTTTGTATTATTAGTAGAGACTGGGTTTCACCATGTTGGCCAGGCTGATCTTGAACTCTTGACCTCAGGTGATCTGCCCACCTTGGCCTCCCAAAGTGCTGGGATTACAGGCATGAGCCACAGCGCATAGCTCACTTGCATAATCTTTTTACCTGCTATCAATTATTGGTAACTTTACGTTTAATTGCCTAGTTAACCTGCTCTTTTTTCTACTACTTGTGTTGTTTTCTATTTCAAATGAAAACTACAGGAACTCCGCAGTCTAGGAATTTATAGTTGTAAATATAAGAAACAGTGATACGGCTTGTTTGGTCTTCCCAGCTCTCATTCACTAGCTGGATGTCATTGGAAAAGTTACTTAACCACCCTGAAGCATACCCTCTTCATCAGCGAGCATTAGTTAATGATATCCACCATGAAATTAACAGAGTAGGTATTTAGCAAATTTCTATTCCATATAGGCTTTAAAGTGATTTTGTACATAAAAATGTTTTGTTTAAAAATATTTTATTTCACTCACTATTCCTTAAGTACCTATTTTCCCATTCTATATTTTGAAACAATGCCCTTTGATATTTTTTTCAGCATTTGTAGGAAATATGATCAAGTCACAGGTACGAGAACTGGAGTATTGTATAGATTGGGCCTTTCCAATTTATGTGACAGTCAAAAATTTGATGAGTTCCTTAACCAATGTGATTCTGTTATTCTGTCACGTTCAGGGATAGAAAGCTTAGTTATGCTGGGAATCTGAATCATGACTTCTGAAGAACTACTATTCATAGAATACCTGTTATATACAAGAAACTGTCATATGTAATATCACTCTCATAATTGGAATATTCTTTTCCCTTTAAATAATTTTTCATTATATTTAGAATAAAACCCAAATTCCTATCTCTGGCTCCTTAGGCTGTTAATGATTGTGCCACTATTCAACTCTGCAAACTCCAAACTTACTGCTTTTTCCTGGTGCCATTGGCCTTTTCTCCTGTTCTCTCCTTGGTGAAGTCCCCACTAACTCAGGCCCTTATTCACATTTTTCTGTACTTTGTATGCCATTTCCAACTGTTTGTCTGCTTAACTGTGTTCCCCCAAGTTACTTCCCCAGGAAGATTCTGCCATCCTAAGTATTCCAATCTCACCCTTTAGCCATTGATATAATCTTTTATTGCATCTCTTACTTCATGAAAGTTACCATAATTTGAAATTGGGCATCTAGCTGTTTTTATCAGCACTCCTTGTCTTCCCAAATTCCAAAAGGCAGAGACGCTGACTGTTTCTTTATGAACAGACAGCCCCTCCAAGCACACTTTATTAATAAACATATAGCCCATCCTAGCAGTGTGCTTGGTCCTTAAAAGTCAATCAATGTATATGTGCACATTACGAGAATTAACTTTTTGAGGGCAGATTTACTATTCTCATTTTACGGATGGGGAAACTTGGAGGTATCAAGTAGCAAATGTTAGACACCTAGTAAGTGGCCAATCCCTTTTTGAACCAGGTCCACCCCACTACAAGCCTTTCTATCAGTTTCTCACACACTCGATGTACTCACAGATTTTCAGAAAGACATTTCTGTGGAGAAAGATTCCATCATTAATCCCTGGATTACAGGCAGCAAACAGGCAAAGTAAGAGAGTGATTTTGGAGAAGAACACATCTACACCTTAGAAGAAGGCCTCTGCTGTCTGACAGTTCCCAGAATATCAGGCCCACACTGGAGCCTGGTGCTGAGAGCCCCTAAAGAGGACAGAGAAGCTTGCTTCACTCCTCTGGGGAAAGAGGGCTGATAATCATTAACACTTAAAAGCCAAGGCTGCTCCTGACGTTGATAGCTCCACAGCAGGGAGCCTTTAATATAAAGCACTGCCTTCATTAGCAATGCAGAGAATAAGCTTTGCAGATCTTTCTCAAGATTGAAAAGGGAAAATACTCTTTGGAAAAAAAAATACTTTTTGGAAAATTTTTTTTTTTTCTTTAGTGGCATAGTTCAACAGTCCCCTGGGCACTCATCAGTCTAATCACATTTCATGGGTCGTACGTGCATGAAGAAGTGCTTCCCAAAATTGGTGCTACGGTTGCCTAGAAATCTGATAAAATAGAAACATAAATACATAGATTCTAAGTTCATACAGCAGATCTATTAAAGATTAATGCCTGGAGTAGGCCTGGCAACCTGCATTTCCCCACATGCTCTTAAAGTGATTCTCAAACTTTAAACCAATACCTAGACACTGGTCTGCTCCTTCATCCTTCTGTAGAGGTAGTAGCTTAGTCGAAAGCCAGTTTTACGTCTGTACTGAATAGCTATCTATCTGTCTCACCGTTTCACAGAAGATTAAAGTGAGCCCCAATGACTGCACACATTAAAAAATAAAGGAATGGATTCTTCTGCCCTGCCACTACCAATATGCCTTATTCACATGAGGAAGAGATTCTGCATCCAAGAAGATTGACTATGTTTTCTCTAGCACCTATGTGAGCATTTAGCACTGGATTTTAAATATGTGCAAATGAATATTTTGAAGCCTTTCCCTTATTCTTATCAGAAAAGTGTTCAATAGGTCACCAGACTTTCACTCTTGTCCATGTGAAGAGATCACCAAACAGGCTTTGTGTGAGCAACAAGGCTGTTTATTTCACCTGGGTGCAGGCGGGCTGAGTCTGAAAAGAGAGTCAGCAAAGGGGAGATGGGGTGGGGCCATTTTTATCACATTTGGGTAGATAAAGGAAAATTACAGTCAAAGGAGGTAGTTCTCTGGCGGGCAGGGGCGAGGGTCACAAGGTGCTCAGTGGGGGAGCTTTTTGAGCCAGGATGAGCCAGGAGAAGGACTTTCACAAGGTAATGTCATCAGTTAAGGCAAGGACGGGCCATTTTCACTTATTTTGTGGTTGAATGTCATCAGTTAAGGCAGGAACAGGCCATTTTCACTTCTTCTGTGATTCTTCAGTTACTTCAGGCCATCTGGGCTTATACGTGTAGGTCACAGAGGATGCGATGGCTTAGCTCGGGCTCAGAGGCCTGATACAGACCATCATGTGAACTTTTTCTTCTTTAAGTTTCCACAAGTGTCAAGTTGGCTAATCTAAATGTTCATTCATTCATCCATTCATATCATCAGCCTGCATAGGTGCCTAGTAACAAGCACCCCCAATATCTCAAGGGCTGACTTTGTGTCTTCCACATTGCTGAATCCTTAGGAATTAGAATTATCCAAGAAACGAACTCTCATACAAAAGAAGACAAAAATATGTCAACAACTGGTTAAGTTCTACGACAGAATTATGTATAAGAGACAATGGTGAGACCACCTAGCATATTAAACAATGGCTGAATGAATAAGTATAGGAAAATAGAAGGTCGGGTAATTTCTTAGCCAGTAGAATGGAATTAAAACCAAACCAGACAGTGAGGACACCTTGTACAAAGACCAATAAGTACTGCAGAGGATTCCTAGTCAGGTTTCTAGATAATGTCTGAGCATGGTTGGAAAGCAGAAGATATGCTTTTTGCAGACATTCACTTTCCCCCTTTTTCATCATATTTGGATTTCTATTGCTGCTCTGTTCTTCCACCTGAATTAGGACTTAGACAACCAAAAGACCATTCTGGGATGAAGGCGTACGCCACACTGGACAATTGGCCTTACCGTCTTCTCCAGATGGAAATGATCAGTTACATTTATAACTGGTATCCACGAAGACTTGTTAAGTGTTTTAACACTGTTTATGGGTTTATTAAAGACAAATTCTAGTAGTGGAAATTACACTGCTTCTGGTTTGCATCTGGCAATGACACTTAACATGCTGTTTTCCTAAAGAAAATACTGAAACTCTATAAGCCTCAGTTGCTTCATTTGTAAGACGTGCATAATATGACTTCACAGAGTGGTTAGCAATGGAGTGAATGGCATCCAAATAAAGTTCTGATATGTTGTTTTTCCTTAATCAATGTATCTCCCTCCTTTTTGATGCTGTAAAATCAGTAACTGTATTCTCAAAGGAACACTCAATAACAGAGTTTTGTTTTTGTTGTTTTCATTTGATTTACTTTACTGTCTCTTCTCAGCTGTGATGTTGTTTAAGTTTGACTAACTGAGGAGATTAACTGAATTTAACAATAGAAATATACTTTGTTCCTGTATTTAAAAAATCCAAAGTTTACTTTTTGCTATGTTTTTTCAGTTTTACTATGAGAAACACACCTTCTACTGGCCTTTATTTGAAAAGACGATAGAATTTTACTATATGTTAAATTGGCCTGAGAATAAATTAAAACTGTTTTGTTTCATAAGTAATCAGTTTTGTTAATGTATACATCCTATATTTGTATTTTTTAATATTTTGTTACCCCCATGTGTCACCTTGTCTCTCTTGACAGTGACTAACAGAATTACTTACCATAAAACAGGAAAAAAAAGAAAATGCACGAACACACACTCACAAAGGGTATGCATGCACATACCTGTAAACATACAAACTAAAGTCATAAAACAAACATAGATTTGAATGAAACTTCCCAGTCTGTACAACATAGTGAAACCCCGTCTGTACTAAAAATACAAAAATTAGCCAGGTGTGGTGGCATATGCCTGTAGTTCCAGCTAATTGGGAGGCTGAGGTGGGAGAGTCGCTTGAACCCAGTAAGTGGAGGTCGCAGTGAGCTGAGATTATGCCATGCCACTGCCTTCCAGCCTGGGGGACAAAGCAAGACTCCCTCTCAAAAACAAACAAACAAACAAAGACCAGGCATGGTGGCTCACATCTCTAATCCCAGCACTTTGGGTGGCCGAGGTGGGCAGATCATGAGGTCAGATTGGGACCATCCTGGCTAACACAGTGAAACCTCGTCTTACTAAAAATGTGAAAGATTAGCCAGGC
>NW_012104698.1:2876118-2877171 GCF_000951045.1 Mandrillus leucophaeus
ATGGATTAATGTTTTTCTTGTAGGGGTGGATTTGTTATTGTAAGTGTGACTTTGTTGTAAAAGCAAGTTTAGTCATTTCTTGTTCTCTTGGTCTTGTCCTCTCTTGCCCTTCCACATTTCATTGTGGGATGATGATGACACAGCATGAAGGCCCTTGCCAGATGCTGGCACCATGCTCTTGGACTTCCCAGTTCCAAAACTGTGGGCTAAATAAATTTCTGTTTATTATAAATTGTCAAAACTCTGGTATTCTGTTGTACAGCACAAACCAGACTAAGACAACTTCTCATCACCCAGACTCATATCAATGTTGCACAGCTATCCAGAATAGTTCTGGGTCCAAACTGGGAGTTAAGAGTAACTTTGAACAAATTTGAAAGTTATAGCATGAATTTTAGGCCATGGGAATGATATGTCATTTAAATACAGTATTAAACAAGGGAAAATGTGATAAAGAACTGAACCTCAAAGATATTAACATTTAGAAGTTTGGAAGATAGGGACTAACTATAGTTCACAAAAAAAAAAAAGAAGAAGAAAAACTGCCGGGAAGAAAGAGAAGGTTAGAAAAATGTGGTGTCACAAAAAGCAAAAGTGGAAGAAACTATTTTCAGAAGGAGAGTTAGGTCAATTTTAAAATATAAGGTTGTTGGAAAGATGTAAAGATAAAATTTAAAGTATATCCATTAGTACAGTGTGCAACACATAAATATACATCAATATATAACAAATTATTATTATAAAATTCTAAAATAGCTGGGTTTGGTGGCTCATGACTGCAATTTCAGCACTTTGGGAGGCAGAGGTGGGCGGATCACGAGGTCAGGAATTCAAGACCAGCTTGGCCAACATGGTGAAATCCTGTCTCTACTAACAATACAAAACTTAGCCTGGCGTGGTGGTGGGCACCTATAATCCCAGCTACTCAGGAGACTGAGGCAAGAGAATCGCCTGAACCCGGAAGGCAGAGGTTGCAATGAGCCAAGATTGCACCACTGCACTCCAGCCTGGCGGACAGAGCAAGACTTTGTCTCAAAAAAAAAAAAAATATAT
>NW_012104698.1:2883151-2884236 GCF_000951045.1 Mandrillus leucophaeus
TTAGTCTGCCTTTTGTCAGGTGATTTTTTAGTGAATATTCAGAGGGCAAAAGCACCATTTTCTCTTGGTCCCTACAGTTTTGGTGCTATCAGCAGAGTAACCAATATTGCTCTGCTCTTCTGGAAGCCACAGTTGTAAAGGAATACAGGGCTTGACTAACAGGCAAAGGTAAGAAATTCTTAGCAGTCCTGGTCTCTTCTCTGTGGAATCCAGTGCGATAGATAATAAAAATCACTGTTTTTCCTTTTCAAATTTGAGATTAATGAGAGAAAAGCATTTGTATGACTAGTCTTAGGTGTAGTGACTCTGGTCTATGTTTGGTATAAATACTCCTATTGTCCGATCCTTTTCCTCTCCAAAATAGTCTCTACTTTGTCCTTTGTCTCTGTCTTTCTGTAGATTCCTTCTCATTTTATGTCCATGAGATGGTGACTTGTGACCAAGTGGGAGCACTCTCTCTTGATCTTCACCATTTGGAAGGCATGATTTTTGCATCATATACAGTGGCCACTCTGAAAGGACTGGGGTACTGCAACACGTCAGATATTAGGCAGCATACTCTTCGTTCCTAATGGGCAAGGCTGTCAGGATAATTTTTCTTTCTTTCTTTTTTTGTTTCTTTTTTTGTTTTTGTTTTTTTGGAGACAGAGTCAGTGCAGTGGCATTATCTTAGCTCACTGAAACCTCCATCTCCCAGGTTCAAGCAATTTTCCTGAATCAGCCTCCCGAGTAGCTCAGACTACAGGCACATGCCACCATGCTCAGCTAATTTTTTGTATTTTTAGCAGAGACGGGCTTTTGTCATGTTGCCCAGGCTGGTCTCAAACTCTTGACTTCAGGCATTCCACTCGCCTTGGCCTCCCAAAGTGGTAGGACTCCAGGTGTAAGCCACAGTGCCCAGTCAGGAAAATGTTTCTTAATAAGTCCTATATATAAGAAGCTTCTGCTGTCTTAACTCTTGTTGCCTAGTCAGTCCTGGGAAAATCTAATCCCAAGAAGATCTACCCAGTATCCCAGGTTAAAAGTTCTGTGACTGGAAGTCTCCACCAATTTGTGAGGTACTAGAGACACTGTATGCACAAAGA
>NW_012104698.1:2885616-2902456 GCF_000951045.1 Mandrillus leucophaeus
CAAATTAAATGCTAAAATTGAGTTGACAAAATCTTGGTGAATGAACCAAATATCAGATCATGTATATCTCAGGAAGCACATTAAGCATAATCATGAAAGAATATCTGACATTCACTTTGGGTGAAGCAGATTGCTATGGACTAAATGTTTCCCCCTAAAATCCATATGTTGAAACCTAGTCCCTAGTGTAATAGCATTTTGAGGTGGAACTTTTGAGAGGTAATTATGTCATGAGGGTGAATTCTTTATGATGGAATTGGCACCCTTGTAAGAAGAAACATGAGAGCTAGCTTCCTATCTTTCTGCCCCGTACCATGTGAGGCATCCTATTGTTGTGAAGATTAAATGAGCTAACAAGGTATATAATGAGGCCTGATGTATAGCATGCTCTCAGTAAATGTTAATTGTTATTTCTGTTCTTCTTGCTGTTATTTTTGGTGCTGTGTTTGTTCCTCTTATTAGACTGATGAAATCCATTTACACGACATTTAGTGACAGCCCTTTGTGCACACCTCTATCACACTTACTCTATGATGATCTGATGGCTCTCCACAACACCAATGCCTACTTCTTCCATCTAGGAGGGAATCTTATAACTTAGGTTCAGTCATTGAGTGCGTTCAATCTTCTTGACAGCAATTGGTTCAGATGTCATAACCATGGGATTTAAGTTAAGATCATTGGAAAAGTCAGAGAAAACCTGGGGTTTTTGTTTCAGCTTTTCTTTTCTCCACTAGTCAGTCATAAACCTGAGACATGGAAGGCTATAGTTAGAGCATCTTAGTTCCGCGAAGTGGTGGGATTTAAATGACCAAAGACAGGCAAACCTAAGAGGCAGAACAAATAAGAACTGATGTTATAATTTGAGTTCTCAATCAGTTATGCGGGAAACCCTTAATTCCTGGTCCTGTCAGTTACCATAGCCGTCAAATATCCATATGACTTAATCCATTTTGGATAGAATTCTATCTCACTTGCAAGCAAACACACAAGAAAACACTCCCAAATAATTTCATTTCTTTTTTTTTTTTTTTGAGATGGAGGCTCACTCTGTTGCCCAGGCTGGAGTGCAGTGGCTTGATCTCGGCTCTCTGCAAGCTCTATCCCCCAGGTTCAGCCCATTCTGCTGCCTCAGCCTCCTGAGTAGCTGGGACTACAGGCGCCTGCCACCACGCCTGGGTAATTTTTTTTTTCTTTTTTTGTATTTTTAGTGGAGACGGGGTTTCACAGTGTTTGCCAGGATGGTCTTGATCTCCTGACCTCGTGATCTGCCCACCTCGGCCTTCCAAAGTGCTGGGATCACAGGCATGAGCCACTGTGCCTGGCCACAATTTCATTTCTTATTCTCACTTGAGGAATGCAGATATATTCACTATTGCTTATCTTTTTTCTTTTTCGCCTATTTCCTAGTCACAGAAATTGCCACCAATTCTTAGCTTTCTTACCAAGATGATCTACTTCACCTACCATTTTATTTTTGCTTTCCCTTTGTCAACAGAATGAATTTATTCTTTAATGTTGAATTTGACAGTGGTAGAATATCTCCACTTATGACACATCTGTAATCTTTTAAATCTAGATAGGATAAATTAGGATACCTTGCAAGTAATATGGTGCAAAGAAGAAAATTTGGCCATAAAAGGTATAACCAGTCCAATGAACAGATATTTTCTGTTTTACATTTAAACATCACTAAGACACAAAAGACAAACTACAGTGCCCCAAACAACATTGGATTATATGCCTATAGAGTTCTTTCTACCTTAATCCCCTTAGTTATATATGAAAATAAATGAGAAAACACCTATGAACATTTAAAAACTAAGTCGTTTATAAGAGTAGAGTTTAATGGTGATGATAGAATAAAAAAGATACCGAGTATCTGAACAAGCCCCTGAAGAAGATAAGGTCTTTCAATTTTAGAGCTATTGGATGGATGTTTGCTTCCCCCCTTTAAGTTTCTTCATTTCTTTGTACAATGATCTAGCTCTATTTTCCACCAGGTTTATAGCTAAACCTTTCACTTTAAATCTGTTCATCTTATTTGTGATCCAGATGACAGAAAGCAATTGCACTAAGTCCTTAAGTCTGTTTGCATTCAAATGGTGCCTCCCAGGCCTGATTTACATTACCCAAGCAGGTTTTGTCTGGAAAATTCACTTTCCCTGAGACTTGCATGTGGGTGTCAATTTTCATCAAGGGTGAATCTATTAGTCTCCTTCATTTCCTGATTACTCAAGGTTTTATCAACTAGAAGGGATTTAATACGCCTGAAGGATAAGCACTCTATCCATTTCTCTAGATATGGTAAATTTTCTCTCTGGGTCTACTCAGATAATCACAAAGTCAGGTACCTGGGCCATAATCTTTAAGCCTATGATGGAATAGCTTTTTACTGAATGGGACTTTGTTCCACGGACTTGCATTAAAGGCCATAATAAGAGTCAGTCTTAGGAAAACATAGACCTTACTTGTATCAAGGCCTGAGAAAATTTGTCAACAAGTGTGTCTTTCATAAAAAAGCCCTTAATCATGATTAAGGCATAGTCCATGGCACACTGGTGAGCTGGGAGGTATGACAAAATATTGATTCATTCAGTCTTCAGAGACAAATGGCAAGGTCCTAGGGCTCATCCTTCCTGGCTGAGAGAAAACTCATCTATTTATCACAGTGCATCTTAAAAATAGACCACTTTCCCTTTGCTCCTTGATAAGAAAAAGTTTAGGAGCACTGCTTAATGACTATGCCAGTAGATTTCCTAAATAACTAGTTTTTATTGTGTATTGTAGGGGCTAAGTAAAACATCCCCTTCACCTTCTGAAGTTTCACTGAAAATTAATTGACAAAGGGAAGATTAATAGAAGAAAAAGCATAGGCCAGGCGTGGTAGCTCACGCCTGCAATACCCACACGTTTGGAGGCCAAGCCAGGAGGATTACTTGAGGCCAAGAGTTTGAGATCAGCCTGGGGAACATAGTTGGGACCCCATCTCAACTAAAAAATAAAAAATATTTTTTTATGTGGTGGCTCCTATCTGTACTCCTAGCTGCTCAGGTAGCTGAGGCAGGAGGATCACTTGAGCTCAGGAGTTTGAGGCTATAGTGAACTATGATCATGCCACCACACTCCAGCCTGGATGAAAGAGTGAGACCTATCTCATAAATAAAAAAATAAATAAATAAACAGCATACTAAATTCATTTTAACACACATAGCAGTGGGAACATTGCAGAAGCGTGATTATCCAATAACCCAATGGGGTACAAAAGCTTATCTATCCTTCACGTAGGGTAGGGGGAAGGCGGGGCACAGAGACAATTCTTTTGAGAGGCAGTAATTGATTTTTAGAGAGGGTGAATGGGCCTGGAAGGCAGAAATTAACTTGTAAGTAATTCTGTCTGAAATTTGAAAGAACCCAAGAGGAAGACATTATCGTGTGAAAAATTCTTTCCTGGTGTGGTTGCATTCCTCAGTCTTCTTTTCTACCATAGATAATGAGAATTTAGGGAGAGGATGGAAGGCGATTGTGTTTGTCTTCGGGGGCCCAGATTTTAGGTAGGTAAGAGAACTTCAGAGAAAAGCCTCATCCCATGATTTGGGAGACACGAAGGGTGAAGAGGCAGGAATGGAGGAAGGTCAGACAGATGCCGGTGTTGTTTCCTTAGTTCAGCCATATTTCAGGATAAAATATTCTGGTTTCCTTCAGTTTCCCATTTTAAATAATGTTTTTAGAAAGTTTCACATATTAAAATAGGATTGGTAGTTATGGAGAGAGAAATCAGGTTGGTAATTAAATGGCAAGGGATCTGAGAAAGAAGAAAACAAAATAGATTAGGATGAGAATGAATACATAGAAAAGAATGAATCTGAGCACTTTTCTTCACACCCAATTAAACCAGTCTCTCATTTCTGGGAATAGGCCAGTCAATTAAACAGTTGTCTCTCATTCTATAAGATGGTGTTGCAGATGTATTCTCAAAGCTAGGCCTCTATATATGATACAGGCCAAAAGACTGTTAATAAGAGGTATTTTTATGAGAACAAGGGGGAAAAAAAAAAACCCAAAGTTTACAGTGTACAGTAGTCTATAAACTAGTTTTTCTCTAGTTTGGAAGGCAGCCAGTTGCAAAGACAACTGCATCTAAGCTGAAGCATCTTTGGTTAGAGAAGGGAGGGTAGTGGCAATCTCACAAATTTTCCTAGCATAAAGGTTGTCTATACAAAAGCCATTGTGGTGATTTCTGTGGTTCCTATTTATCAAGCTGTCTAACTTCAGTTTATAGAGTGTCAGAAAAAAGGAAGTTTTAATTTCTGCTGATTTTAAGTCAGAAAAGTGGGGGGAAATGGGAAACAGTATGGAGAGTTGCAGCCAGATATTGGAGGAAGCTACAAATTCAGTATTCAGTCCAGATAATAAAATATAACTCAAAAATTATGGACAGGGCTAGAATCTAATAGTAGATGTGCAATAATTTTCTTCTGAAACATAATTTTTCTTTCTCTGGTCCCTCATTTCCATCAAAGTTATTTATGGAAGGACTAACTTGTTTGTAAAATAACTTGCATTAATTTGACCTGTAACTTTCTGTAAAGTTACAGATAATGATTTATCATGCAGACTCTACTTACCGGCTTTGCTGTAACTTCTCAAAAGGAACCCAAGATTAGACTTTTAAAAGCCACTGAAGGCTAAGAAACCAAGCCAAGGATTTGACTCACCTTCAGACTGGTAATACCTGTATGAATTGGGTGAATTTCTCTCTTCTTGAGGTCTCTAAAACTTCTCTTGAGTTTCCTTTTTGAGTTTCCTCAAAAAGTGACATTATTTACTTACCACAGGGCTAGGAATTTTATGAGGGCACTGTGTATGTAAGGTTGTAGGCAAGTCTTTCCAAGGGTATGAGGTTGGCTCTATAAAGTCAATCCCAGCTTCTCAAAGCTGTCTAAAGACATGACATTCCAGTCAAAGTCTGGGTAAAATAATTTGCATCTCCAATTGTGTCCTGTTACAAAAGAAAACAGGTCTTTAATGAGCTTATGCAAATAACTGTATTGCTGTAAAATAATAATACTCACGAATCATCCAAATTCTGGAGGAATCAAATAGAAAGACAAATGTTTTGATTTTGTTCAGAAAAGTGTAGTCTACCCAATTGCTGTAAGCTATAAATAGCTTAAAAGAAAAACAGCTTTTTGTACTCTGGAAAACAAAATATAAAAATTATTGATAAGGTTTCAATGACTGGAGGAACACCAGAGTCCTTGGTTTTGGGCTGATTTAGATAAAACGACATGGATATAGGTGGAATGGTTTGAAGGAGCGGAGAGTTTAAAAGGCAAGAAAGAAGGAAGAAGCTGCCCTTTACAGAGACAGAGGGAGGCGGGCTCCAAGTTGAGAGAGGAAACCCCCAGTGCAATGGCAAACAGCCAGTTATATGAGGAGGCTGAAGGAGGAGGCGGTGTTTGATGCATAGGGCTCAGGGGTTTGGTTTGCCCAGGTATGTCATTCATTTAGCCTGCGAAAAAACTGGCTTTCCCACCCTAGCCTTTTAATATGCAAATACAGGGCACCATAATGTTTAACACACGTGTGGTTATGTGGAGGTGGCCATGTTGCCAGGCCCGCATGACTGGAGAAGGGAAAAGATGGCGGGAATATCAATGTCAGGGTGGACCCAGTTTTTAATGGCTGCATTTGCATATCAAAACTTGTCCGCCCAGCTCTAAGAGTCGGGACTTTCCTGCTAGACAAGAAACGTTTCTGGAGCTGCTTTAAAAGAAACAAAAACTTCCCAAGGACCCCTTTTCTTCTTTATCTGCCTAAAATAATTTCTTAATAACTCTTATAACATGATCAGCGGTGTTTCAAACAAAAAAAGTTATAAAAAAATCATAATTTTTCATCAGTTCGGTCCCATTTGATTAATTCTTGTTCTGCTTGATGTTTGGTTAGCAGTTTTATGAATCCAATTTTTCTTCTATTGGAGCTTTTGAAATTCTTACCCTGTTTAATTGAATAATTTCAGTCATCAGCAGAAGTCTGTATTTCAGAGTACCTGTCAGAGTCTTTTTAACCTTTTTGAGGAACCTCCATGAAAACACAATACTTTAGAATTATAGTTGCTTGCAAAGGTTTTTGAGAAGAATCATCAGAATTAAAGCTCTTAACTGTGGAGAACAAGACTTACAATGGCCATAGTTAAAGATGGAACTGACAAGGAAATTTGGTTACTTTCTGTTACAACAATTTAACGTATCAGATTTTTAGGAATCATAAACAAGTTTGGGGTGCATACCAACAATACATTTATACAAATATAACTCAGAGAAGGCTAAGCATCATTTTTTATTTGCTAATGTCTTCTATATTATTTAACATATTAAATAAGCCTGATTGGGTTTATTATCTTTCTTTCAGTTGTTTTCAGCGTTTCTCTGTATTTTTCCCAAAGTTAGTTTGAGGTCAAAAAGACTTAATTTAGAATACAAAATTTGATTTGGGGAAGATTGTCAAATATTTCAAAGGTTTATAACACTATGATCAAAAAAAGATTATAGGTCACTGTAAATTAAGTCATTCATTTAGCCAAAGTGAAAGTAAAACATTTTAAAAATCAAAAATCTTTTCTCATTGAGGAGAGAGAAAACTAAATTTTCCAAGTAATCAAAAGGCCTAATAAAGACAATGTGAGACACACAAAATCTCTCCTCTTTCTCAACTTTCCCCTTTTGTAGTTCACTCAAAGGTAAATAAAAATCTTCTGCTATCTTGTATTAATATTACACAAAAACCTTGTTGAAAAGAGAAAAACAAACTTAACTTTTGTACAAATGTGTCTTTAATACTAAAGCTAATTTTAACTCAACGTTATAAACAAATCTGTCTAATATCATTCAACGTTGACTACACAAAGATACCCATACACTTTTCATAACCACTTAAAATTTTAAAAAATTTCCTAACTTTTTATATCCTCTCACTTTTGCCTGCCTTTTTAAAATTTTGAAACAACATCTAGATAACTCTCAAACTAAACAAAATTAATTTTCTTTTAATAAAATCCACTTCTTCATGACTTCCTTAAAACATTTTTCATCAAAAACATGTCTGTCTTTGTTTGTTTTTGGTACTTAGCATGTGAAATTGTTTCTCTGAATTTTAACACTTGTAATTACATATATTAACTATAGTTTTTTTAGACCGAATCTTACTCTCTTACTCTGTCACCCAGGCTGGAGTGCAATGGTGCGATTTTGGCTCTCTGTAACCTCCACCTTCTGGGTTCAAGCGATTGTCCTGCTTCAGCCTCCCCAGTAGCTGGGATTATAGGTGCCCGCCACCACGCCCAGCTAATTTTTGTATTTTTAGTAGAGGTAGGATTTCACCATTTTGGCCAGGCTGGTCTCGAACTCCTGACCTCAGGTGATCTGCCAGCCTCAGCCTCCAAAAGTGTTGGGATTACAGACATGAGCCACCACACCCAGCCAGTTGTAACTCTTAATAACCTTAATCTTCAGTAAAAATATAGGAAGTAAGAAATTTTAATTGTTAGGTACCAAAACATTTTAGGAATACATATTTTATAATTTCTAGAGGCATAGGCTCGTTTGTAGAACAATTTTTTCAATGTGAAACAGATTACATTTACCAACAAACTCAAATATCTTTTGTTTCTTTAAAATAAGACAAAAGTATATATGCTTAAACTCATTTAGTCATGATTGTTTTGGCATTATGTTAAATTTGGAAATAATCTAGATATTAAATGAATAGTCTTCATTTAATTTAGCTAAGCATAACTGTAAGTTTACCAGTTATCAAAGAGATTTGAAAACTTTTAAGTAAACTGATCATGAAATGTAATTATTATTAAAAAGTTTATTTTGTTTAGACTTACCTAATTTACTCATTTTTAACAATTATATTTGAATTGTCCATGAAAAATAAAGCTAGCCATTTAAATTATATTATATTTTTCTTTTGAAAAAGCAAAACCAAGCTAATCCTGCATTCGTCAGTCTTATCTTAAGCAAAGTGTGTGAGATACTGGACACAGGTACCCTCCCCAGTGTCTTCTCCAATCGTCCTGGGTTTACACATAACATCCAGGGTAGCTATGAAGGACAGGGCTTATCTGTGTCCTAGATTTACCCACTAGAAACACAGATGGTATACAAACACAGGTACATGCGTATACATAAAAATGCAAACAGAAATATAAATTTTATAGCTTTAGTGTTACAATTTTAGCCGTAAGATAAGTAAAACTCACTAGCTTAAAATGACAGTTGGATTCAAACTGTGACTTAAATGGAACAAAGTTAATCTGTTGCACATAGTAGAAGCTCCTGAGTTTTAGAAAAAATAAGGGAGCAAATTTACATCTGAAAGCACAGAGAGACACTAAGTTTTTTGTTTTGTTTTGTTTTGTTTCTTTTGTGACGGTGCGATCTCGGCTCACTGCAACCTCCGGCCCCCATGTTCAAGCGATTCTCCTGCCTCAGTCTCCCGAGTAGCTGGGACTACAGGCACGTGCCACCACGCCTGGCTAATTTTTTGTATTTTATTTTGGTTTTTTTTAGTAGAGATGAGGTTTCACCATGTTAGCCAGGGTGATCTAGATCCCCTGATCTTGTGATCCGCCCGCCTCAAGCCTCCCAAGGTGCTGAGATTACAGGCGTGAGCCACAGCGCCTGGTCCAACACTGTTAAGTTTTTACAAGAAAGAGTTGGGTGTGTCAGAGGAGACACAGAGGTTGATTAAAAATGGATGCCACAGCAACACAAAATCATAGGAATTTATGAAGGGGTGGCCTGCCCCTCCACACCTGTGGGCGTTTCTCGTTAGGTGGAACCAGAGACTTGAGAAAAGAAATGAGACACAGAGACAAAGTATAGAGAAAGAAAAAGTGGGCCCAGGGGACCGGCGCTCAGCATACAGAGGACCAGAGGACCCGCGCTGGCACCAGTCTCTGAGTTCCCTCAGTAATTATTGATCATTATCTTTACCATCTTAGAAAATGGAAGTGACAGGATAATAGGGTCATAGTAGGGAAAAGGTCAGCAGTAAGACATATGAATAAAGATCTCTGTGACAGAATAAGTTTGAGTAGAAGTGCTGTGCCTTGATATGCATATGCAAACATCTCCATAAACCTTTTTAGTGCATAAAGAGCAGTATTGCCGCTAGCATGTCCCACCTTCAGCCCTAAGGCGGTTTTCTCCCATCTCAGTAAACAGAACATACAATCGGGTTTTACACGGAGATGTTCCATTGCCCAGGGATAGGCAGGAGACAGATGCTTTTCTCTATCTCAACTGCCAAGAGGCCTTCTTTCCTCTTATACTAGTCCTCCTCAGCACAGACCCTTCATGGGTGTCAGGCTGGGAGACGATCAGGTCTTTCCCTTCCCACGAGGCCATATTTCAGACTATCACATGGGGAGAAACCTTGGACAATACCTAGCTTTCCTAGGCAGAGGTCCCTGCGACCTTCCGCAGTGTATGTGTCCCTGGGTACTTGAGATTAGGAGAATGGTGATGACTTTTAACCAGCAAGCTGCCTTCAGGCACTTGTTTAACAAAGCACACCCTGCACAGCCCCAAATCCATTAAACCTTGAGTCACCACAGCACATGTCTCTTGCGAGAACAAGGTTGGGGGTAGGGTCACAGATTAACAGCATCTCAAATACAGAACAAAATGGAGTCGCTTATGTCTACTTCCTTCTATATAGACACAGTAACAGTCTGATCTCTCTTTCTTTTCCCCACAATGTATCATAGGATTTTATATGAAGCTCAATTTTAGTTAGATAGACAGCTTTCAGTTTAGTCTCCGCTTTTCAATTGTACCACTGAAGTCAGAAGCAACAAATAAATACATAGGGCCGACGAAGCGTTTGAAGCTTCTCAGGCCCAGTACTCAGACATGTAAAAGGCAGGTACAGCTATAAAATGAAGCACCTGGATTTCCAGAAATCAAGGATCCCATTCCTGAACTGAATCTCAGGTATCCCAAAGCGGAGGCAAAGGCGCAAGGGGAAAATACCACCAGCTGGGTCTGATACCTCGTTGCAAGGACATTGCCCTGAGGCTGGTGGGTGACCTAACTCCAACCAGCCCTCTCTGTGATTAGCTCGTCCCCATAGGCTTTCTTTTCCTGGGGGGAGGTGTTTCCACAGCCTCCAAACGACCAAACAGCACTCACTGTCAAGCCGTCGTCCTGGGTCTGAGATTCCTCACTGACCAACCTAGTGAGTGACTTTCTCATACCAAATTGCCACTTACTGTTAGTTTCTGTTTGACTCAGTCAGAAATCCGAGGCTTTTCTTATCTAAATATGCAAAGAAATACCTGGGATGTCCTTTCTTATTATTTATCCACTGACCACCAATGGAAAAAAGAAGTAGAGGCTTAACAGGGAAAATATTAATGATTTAAAAGAACTGAATGGAAGGTCATAGGTGGCACGAAAGAGGAGTAGAAGCAAATGGAAGAATAAGTCTTGGCGGAACCAGTTTGGGAAGATCATAAGCTTCCCCCAAAGACCAACGCAATACAGTTTTTTGAGCAAAAACATGTCAAGAAAGGAAACAAAGAAACCAAACACACACACACACACACACACACACACACACACACGTATATACTTCAGGCTGTGTGTGTGTGTGTATAAAATATTTTATATAAATATATATCAACTTTTAATAATATTAGCTTTTAATTAAGCTGACTTCTGATCATAGAGCCCTTAAAACAACAACAACAACAAAAAACCCCACAAAACTTTACATCTCTTACTATTCTTATGCAGCCTAAACAGTCAATATTCCTGGTTTTGAACTTTCTTTTTGCTAAGCCAAAGGTGTATACCAAGTGACTCAGAAACAAAATTAAGTTTTTTTGACTTAACCAAGAACACATGAGATGTCTCCAAAGAGGTACAAAGTAGTCCTCACAGGATCCAGAGTCATCCCCAAAAACATCTAAAGAAAACAAAACAAAACAAAGACTTAGAGCTGAACAGGAAACAATAACCGTCCATTGGAGGCAAAGGATCAATAATACATGAGTACCCCAAAAAGTCAAGAGGCAAACAATACACATTCAAAAGAAATGATTTGAACCGATTCTTATAAGTGTTTCATTTTTATCCTGAGTTAAAGGATTTTCGTTTTCAGGGGACTAGTTCCCTGACCAGGAATCGAACCCAGGCTGCAGCAGTGAAAGCGTAGAATCTTAGCTACTAGAGTACAAGCTGGAGTGCCCTTCATTGCAGATCTGCAGAGGATCCAGAACTGGTAGTGTGAGCATGCAAAGGATTTTAACTTGTTTTAGATCTGATTTCTGCTTTATAGAAAATCTTGCCAAGGGAGTTTTTAGGGTTATATTTCTGCTGTATCTTTTTATATGTACCAATAAGATAGCTGTTAAAGATGAGAGCTCGCTACAGTTTTTTTTTTTTTTTTTTAAATATAGTCAATTTATGTATTCTATGAGTGATTCAAGCCCATAAGTCTTTTTGATGGAAAATCACAGAAGTAACTTTCCAGGTTTAGAATACCGTGGACAGGTCCCCATTTATAACAATGAGTATGGATTTTCTCATTCTATAACCAGATCCTCATTTAAAACCCATATCCTCTTGAAATCTATAATCTACAGTTGGTTTGCCAAGGTTGATTTAAATAACCAATGAAACCACTATAAATATCCAAAAAAAATTTCTAAGTCTATTCTATTAGGTGAACCCAATATGTTTTATTTACATACAGTTGGAAAACATTATTACTGCCTAATAACCTTCCCCTAATTTTCCACTCAATAAATATCCTCCTGTTAACCATTCAAATGCTTGATGAAAATATAATATTAGTCAACAGTATTTTACAATTGAAGAAGGACTGAAACTCTTTGGGGGTGTATGAAAATCAAAGCAAGCTTGAATCAAACATTAAATAACATCAGAAAACACAAAACAAAAAAACTGCCTACAAGTTTGTAATTGTGGATGTGGATATGTGTGTGCACATGTGTGCATGTATGTGTGTGTCATGTATCTGAATTTACACTAGCTCTTAATTTAGAATGAAAATAAAATTATCCTCATTATTTTCTTTTTCCTTCACTGAAGAGGCATTCCCTGGGCACACGTACAAAACTTGTACCTTTGTAATTTTTGACTTTTAATTTCTTAGACAAAAACGCCTGCCATTTCCCCCAAAGCAATATGTACTTGCAGTTATTAATTCACATAAATTCACTCCATCCCTTAAAATTGATTTTGTGAAATTAAATCATATACTTTTATATTTAGCTAAATTTTGAAAAAGGTGATGTATTAAACTGTATTATTTGAATTATTTAATGATTTGCTGCTAAGGTGATTTGGCCACAATATGGTAACCTCATCTGAAAAATATATATTTCTTGGTTTTCAACATGCGCCCCTATACTTGACATCCACAATTCTCCAAAATGAATAGCGCCATCATCTGAATCAGATTTCTTCTCCAGTGTAGGTATTATGCATTAAGAAGCCAAGAGCCCAAGAGTTTAATTACTATTCTTATTTTGCAGCCTCCCAGACTTAAACTCAATGTGTGATGTACGTATCTTCCAGGCACTGTTGCATCAAGCAAACATCAGTTGTCACTTGTTGGGGCCGTTAACTAGACAAGTCCAAAACAAAACTCAGAACAGAGAGGACACGTTGTGCATCCCATAAATTATGTGTTCTGAGAAGCTATTAAAGCTGACAGTGAAGGGGGCCTGCTATTGGTGAGCACCTTATTATACCTTGTACTTTATTCCCTGTTGACTTTGGTGATGCCATACCTTTCCATTTCCTGGGGAAATAAATTAAAAGTCAGAAGTAATTTGCCTGACAGAGGGTGCAGGTGGAATTTTGTTTAGAACAGCCTTTGCACACTGTGAAATCCAATTTAACCCCTTGATGGGGGAACAGCTTATTTTCTTTTGTTGACAGCTTTGTGGCAGCTAAAATAGGGACCTGATTAAATAGAGACAGTGAGAGATTGAGGTCTTGTTCTAACAGCAGGGGGATCAAGGCCTCTAATCTTATCTCCCACGGCACTGAGATGAACTGAGGATGTAGGCGGGAGAGATTAGTCCAGGTATTTTGTGTGATAGGAGGGGAAAATACTAAGGAGAGAAAATATAGGTAAAAAGGGATATGAACAACAATTTTTAAATAATAAATATTTATTAGGAGTTGAAAATAAAAAAGTCTAGACTGCAGTAAAAGAAAAAAAGAAAAAGAGCTCTAAGTTAACAGCTTGAAAAGGTGAGCTTTGTGTAATTTTATCCTTTGATGATTGTTTCTTTAAAAGTGGGTGCTTTTTAAAAGTAAAATATTGTAAATGTGAAATGTATCTAAGACAATATACTATCATTTGGTTCTATTTGTGTGCTGCATTGCCTAACAAAATTATTATTCACACTCATATTCACCACATTTAAATGAAACCTAACAAATATACAATGTCTGTTTCATTAATTCAGAATTATTTATTTATTTACTTATTTACTTATTTTTTTGATGGAGTCTCACTCTGTCACCCACGCTGGAGTGCAGCGGTGCCATCTCGGCTCGCTGCAACGTCTGCCTCCCGGGTTCAAGTGGTTCTCCTGCCTCAGCCTCCCTAGTAGCTGGGATTACAGGCATGTGCCACCACGCCCAGCTAATTTTTTTTGTATTTTTTTTTTTTTTAGTAGAGATGGGGTTTCACCATATTGGCCAGGATGGTCTCGAACTCCTGATCTTGTGATCTGCCTGCCTCAGCCTCCCAAAGTGCTGGGATTACAGGCATGAGCCACCTTGCCCAGTCCCATTCAGAATAATTTATTATGGATCCACCAAGTCCTATAAATGGTATTCATCTGAGATTGATATTAATCTTTTATAAAATTACTTTGTCAATGCTATCTAGAATGTGGAACATAAATTGTATCACTTGCTAATTGTTATGATACATTTTGAAATTTCAGTAGGTCTAAGTAAGTGCTTTTATTGAGGGGTTCCATCTAGGGTAGAAGACCCTAACAATTTTGTTTTTCTCAAAGAATACTCAAAATCATATTTTTCCTTTAGGTATATATATCATTGCTTTCTACCTGGCCTTGGCTGGGCTGTGCCATTTGCTTGCATATGCTTTTTGCAGTATGTCTCCTGTGACGCACTTCCCTGTACCATATCTAGTGTTGTCTGTTAATTGATGGAGTTGGAGGGTCAGTCAGATCAGAATTTTTACTTTAGTGTCTTCATATCTACAGAATGTGAACAAGTATTATGTAGATATAGGTATAGATTCAGATACATGACACACACACATGCACACGTGCGCACATGTCCACATCCACAAATGGTTCACTGGTCAATAGATTTGAGAAAAACTTTGTTAAATATGTGTACAAACTTTGATTTTAAAGGATCTGAGAAGTCCTGTGGGAATGTGAGGGGCAACTCTTTAAGAAACTGAGTGGATTAAGTAGCATCTCCTTAACTAATTTTACCATGGAATCCCTTTCAAAGAATACCTCTCAGCTCTGGTGTTGAGGTCACTCACTTCATACCCACAGGTCCTTCTACCTTGGAGATATACAGGTCCTAAAGTGACCTTCTCTTAGTATAGCCTAGGGTTGTTCCCCTAATCTGTACTTATAAATTCAAGAACACACAGAAATATGCACAAAATTGTTACTCAGGTGATCCATCCTTCCTTCCTTCCTTCCTTCCTTCCTTCCTTCCTTCCTTCCTTCCTTCCTTCCTTCCTTCTTTTTTTTCTCTCTTTCTTTCTCTTTTTGACAGTCTCACTGTGTTGCCCAGGATGGAGTGCAGTGGTACAATGTCGGCCCACTGTAACCTCTGCCTCCCGGATTCAAGTCATTCTCCTGCCTCCTGAGTAGTAGAGACTACAGGCATGCACCACCACACCCAGCTAATTATTTTATATTTTTAGTAGAGATGGGGTTTCACCATGTTGTTCAGGCTAGTCTTGAACTCCTGACCTCAAAAGATTATCCTGCCTCAGTCTCCCAAAGTGCTGCCATTACATGCACGAGCCACTGTGCCCAGCCTGGTGATGAATATTTCTTGACACATTTTCACATATTTTTGTCTAATATACTTTCTACTTTCTGAGTCTCTGGGGCAAATCTTCTTTTCTCACCTAAGCTTTCAAGTGACTCTCCTTCAGCTCTTGTCTTTTTCAGCTTTGCTTTTCAACTATTAATTTTTTCAGAACAAATGACATGATTTTATGGGAAATTTGCCTTTCTGAAGATTCTCTTGTGGACATTTGGGAGTACACATACATTTCTATATTCAGTTGTTTTGTTCTGGGATTTTGCAAAATGGTATATTACATACTATGTGCAGTTTTACCCCCATGTTATTGAGCTACTGAGTACAGCAAGAGTGAAATAAATTTGAGGGTGTCACACATATGGCTTTCATAACTTCACTAAAATAGGTGAGCTAAGGTGCCAGAGTATCAAGAGGCCTGAGATGTTGTAAAATGGAGTGAGTAGGAATTTTGTTTTTTAATGTTGAAAGATTGTGACACTTCTCCAAGCCTCAGAATTCCCATCCCATATGGACGTTATAAACATTAAATAAGATGCCTTACCTAAAGCCTACATATTATAGGGCCTCTATATTCATTCACTATCTCATTTTTCCACTGTTCAGGCCAGTCTTGCTAAAGTCAAAGTTTTTGTTTATATCAAAGTGTTTCTAGGATGAGAATTTAACCTCCAAAGACACTTAAAATTTCTGTGGCTCCCTCGAATCAAATACAGAAGTTGTATAATCATATTTAATATCTTTCCCTTCAGACAGGGAGGTAGATACTGAGAATCAACTAGCTTACATTACATTTCACCCCTCTTCAAGCAAGCAATGGTGGGAAAGTTTAAAAGTACATTTTCCATATTCCTAGACAGAGGGGGCAACTCTGTTAGTTTAGGTTCTGCCAATCAAATAAGCCTGAATTAAATCTGATCTGGAACAAGTCAGGTAAAGAGGCAGGGAAGGAGACATTCATTCTTTTCTGTTATATATTATGGTCCAGGAGACATATGTGTATGGAGCTGGTTGCCATGTCAGGGATTCAGTCAACAGATAACTTTCTCATTCTGCAGCTTCCTCATTCAGGGACAGCAGCTCCTTCAGTAAACTCCTCCTACATTGTTGCTTGGGAAGTCATTACTAGAAGCTCAGCTAGGGACCTGTGTCTTCAGGCTTTCCAACAATTCTGAAGCCAGCTTTTTTGTTGTGTTGAGTTTTTCATTTTCTCTTATTTTATTTTATTTTTGAGACAGAGTCTTGCTCTGTTGTCTGCTGGAGTGCAGTGGCGCCATCTCAGCTCAATGCAACCTCTGCCTCAGCGTCCTGAGTAGCTGGGGCTAAAAGCTTGCGCCACCACACCCAGCTAATTTTTCTGTTTTTAGTAGAGATGGGGTTTCACCGTGTTGGCCAGGATAGTCTTGATCTCTTGCCCTCATAATCCACCCACCTCGGCCTCCCAAAGTGCTGGGATTACAAGTGTGGGCCACCACGCCTGGCCTTTATTTTTATTTTATTTTTTTTTATTTTTTTTTGAGATGGAGTTTCATTCTTGTTGCCTAGGCTGGAGTGCAATGGCATAATCTCGGCTCACTACAACCTTTGCCTCCTGGGTTCAAGCAATTCTCCTGCCTCAGTCTCCCAAGTAGCTGGGATTAGAGGCGCCCGCCCACCACCATGCCTGGCTGATTTTTTGTATTTTTAGTAGAGACAGTTTTGCCATGTTGGCCAGGCTGGTCTTGACCTCCTGA
>NW_012104698.1:2902546-2903935 GCF_000951045.1 Mandrillus leucophaeus
CTGGAACTCTCCCTCGCTCGCGAAACGAGACGGGCAGGAGAGCTCCCCCACTGAGCTCCGAACAATGTTATATAGTCTAAGGAAAGTAGGCATAGAATCATTATACAAATTAGAGGTATGATTGGCTGGAGTTTGAACAAAGCGATTTGGCAAACTATGATTGGTTCCCGCCATTTCTGATATTTCAGTACAACCCTTGAGGCGGGAGAGCAGGTTTATGGCAGCAAGAGTTTATCTTACTTAAACACGTCTTGTGACCTTTACAAAATCTCTGGTACGTGCAGAAAGACAGGTACTCACAGAACTTACGAAATCTCTGGTATGTGCAAAGATTAGAAAGCAGAACAAAGAGTTTAGCAACATCGGGGGGAGGGGAAGGGAGGGTACGCATTTTGTGTCTTTGTGTCCTTTCATTCCCCCCTCTCATAAGTAACTGGACGTCCAATCTTGGATTTCCAGAGTCTTACAATGTAGTCTCACCTTCTGGGTGTAGGAGAGGCTGGTGATGACTACGGAGGACTATTAGTTGGATGGTATTAAATTTTTCTCTGACAAATTGTAAAATTTTATTTATCACACAGGGGCCTATAGTGAATAGAAGCAGTAAAGACATTAGGGGGCCTAAAAGGGGTGCCAGAAGGGAAAACATTGCAGAGTTCCACCAATTGTTAGCTGCTGTAGTGAATTGTTGCTTTTTCATTTCTAAGCTTAGTTTATGTAGGCGTTGGACTCTTTACTCAACTAACCTTGACTCATTTATATAGAAACAGCATTCTTCTTTGAGGAACATACAGGTACCTCCTTTCTCAGCCGTGAGTAAGTCTAAGGCTCTACGGTTTTGAAGAGTGACCTGTGCTAGGGAGGTGAGCTGCCGTTGAAGGGAGGTTAGGGAATAGGCAGAGTCCCTGTCGGGTAGCGAGTCCTGAGGAGATTAGACTTTCTCGGGTATTCGTCCTATACCTTGGCTGAGTGCATTTTACAATAGTGGTATGGGCAGCCTGCATTCTGGTGCCACCAATAATTTTTACAATTATATTCAGTCTGATCATATTCAAAACAGATCACGGGTATCCCCGGTTGGGCAATCTGGAAGTTAGTGAAATTGAGGTAAATTGGAGTATTGCACCCGGAGGGGGGGCAGTCTGCACTAGCTAGCAGTTTACCCGCCTGGGGGGTTCCCCCCGGGTGTGTTTTGTTCTCATAGAGCCAGAACCTCCAGACATAGGGATTAGATGGCGCAGTAGTGAGGAGAGTCAGATGCATAAGGCATAAAAGCATAGGTAAGTTAGACATGGTTACGGCTATGGGGATGACGGCGCAGGGTTAGCTTTAAGGGATTGTTCTTAGCTTTGTCTACAGTCCATGTAACCGGTGCTCCAGACGGCCCGA
>NW_012104698.1:2904045-2910334 GCF_000951045.1 Mandrillus leucophaeus
CTGACCTCTGATGATCCACCCTCCTTGGCCTCCCAAAGTGTTCGGTTTACAGGCGAGTCACTGCGCCCAGGCTGTTGTGTTTTTAAAATGTGATAAATCCCTTTATGATTAATAGTGTATATTGTGTCCACTGTTCTCTGACTGATACGGAAGATAGTAAGACTACTGTAATTCAGGTTGTTGCTCAAATGCTCAGTGAAGGTGGAAGATGAAAGTATTTTCAGGGAAGAACCATACCACAATTCTGACAGTCTAGTCTTATATGAAATGCGGGAATGACTTTGCTATGTTAATTTTCTCTTCTCAAGACCCCTTTTATTTTATTTTTCAAATAAGATAACATTTACCCTTTCCAGGAATTAAGATGCGTATATCTTGGAGGAGGGGTATTTTCTAGCCTTTTACAAAAGGGATTGAATTTAAGGAGATCATTGTTTTTCAAACTGTTCTCCTCAGAGAGTTTCTAAGGGTTTCTTAGGGAGATACTAGAAACAAGTGTGAATCTGACCTCAATTATCATTGCTTCAAAATCCTATTGAACCTTCTCCTCTTTTCATTTAATAATTTGTTTGTACAAAGTTTATCATGGTAGAAAGAGCTTTCAAGACTGAGAGAGAGCACCTAAATTGCTATAACTCATGATCATCAGCGTGAATTCTGAAACACAGTTTTCTGATTCCCAAGCCTGCAAGTACTTTTTACCAAATGAAAAGTTGCTATCGAATACACACGAGGATATTACGCTGAGCCGATTAAGAGATACTCTTCTACTGAAAATAAAGTCTCTCTCTAGGGAAGAAACTCACTGATTAAATGGTTACGAAACAAAGATCCATTTGTGGCGATTAATCACAAGGTCACAAAACGTGAGTTCAAAGTCCAATTCAAATTCCATATTGTAAACTTCACTCTAAGCAATAATTTCTGTCATCAGTAAATGATTTTATCACGTTGCCATTTCTTTTTCTTCTCAGAGTTGTGTTGTTTATGTTTGTTCTTTGAGCCTTTTTGAAATTATTTGCTTTCAGGGCAAGTTTTCACCAAGGGGAGTGATGATAACGACTACTCTTGTGGTCAGAATGTTTTAAAAACAGAGAAACATTTGCTTCATGGTTTTGATAACCACATTTGCTACCTGTGCCTCGGGTCATTCGGACATATGCAGGAAGAAAGCAGTGTTTAACAAGAGATGACTAGAGATGACACTATTTTACCACTCTTCCTCCTAACTCTTATGATAGGAAATGAAAACAGGAACAACAATAGAAAGGCAGGGAACACTATTCTGGAGGAAAAAAAAAATGTCCATGTTTCACGGTAACATCCTCTCAGTTGACATGAGTGTTTGTAGAGTTTCTGCCACATGAGTTTCTGGAAGGTTTTGACAGTATCGGTGGCCAAAGAAAAATTGCTTTCCTGTGGAAACCCTAACAAAAGGAGCTCTTCAAAATGAACCCGTGTACCACTTCTGTCCCAACCAGTCGTTGAGTGCTACGTAGCTCTAAATGCTGATGGGACAGAAAATTTTAACCTGAGATAGAAGCGTTGCTGAGACTTCATGGAGAAGATTGACAGCAGATATTCACTTAAAGAAGCTCTCCTTACACTTCATTGAGTAGACTGCAGAGAAGCACAGGACAGCGAGGGAGATGTGGCTAGTGCTCGTAGATGTACCAGCAATTTATGATCATGGCCTCTTGAGTGCAATGGTAGGTGTTAATAGGAAAGTAATATTAATATTTATTCATCATTATACTATGATATTATTAGCATTTTCTCATTGACTCTTTACAGTACTGTCAGCAAGTAGATACCATTATTCTCTTTTACAGCAAGAAACTGAGAAACAAGGATGGTGTGTAATGCAAGTAATGCTTAAAAAACCCAATTCTGACTAATTTCTATTCTGTAAGTCAAATAACACAAGAAAATAGTATTTTAAGTCTCATAAGATATCATAATAATTTTCCGATCTGTCTCTTTGCTGTTATCGTTGTTGGTTTTATGCATAGTTTTTTATGGCATTCTTTGATTTTTTTTCTTTTTGATAGAGTCTTACTCTGTCGCCCAGGTTGGAGTGCAGTGGCATGATCTTGACTCACTGCCACATCTCCCTACCGTGCTCAAGTAATTCTCTTGCCTCAGCCTCTCAAGTAGCTGAGACTACAGACCCATGCCACCATGCCTGGCTAATTTTTGTATTTTTAGTAGAGACAGGGTTTTACCACGTTGGCCAGGTTGGTCTTGAACTTGTGACCGCAAGTGATCTGACTGCCTCGGTCTCCCAAAGTGCTGGGATTACAAGAGTGAGCCACTTTACCCAGTGAATATAGAAGCATTTCTATGTAAACTAAAATACAACTGCATTGTGAAGTCTCCCACTCCAGATTGCCAAAAATTTGTTTTGCTTTATGTTTGCCTTCATCAGAAAATAAAAGAATACAGACATCTCGTTCTTTATGAAGCCAACTTGCTTTGAGTAATGGCTTTAAACATAGAAAACAAATTGGTATTCTTCATTTTTCTAGTAAATCTTAGTGTTTGCTGCTACAATATTTAGTGGGAAATTGTGTTCTTTTCCCTATCATATTCTTTATTGATGCTAACGAGACAAGATAGCAATGACAAACCTTTACCTTGAGTACCTCTCCAAGCAATATATATCTTGAAGATTATAGACTAAGCTATATACAAAATCAATCTATTTTTTTTTTCAGCATGACTCTGTGGATCTGTCTTTTCTTGCAAAGATGTTAATTGGGCCAAAGGGGCTTTCAGGAAGTGGTTTAGTGGGACTTAACATCTATCAACAAATATTTATCAAGTGCCTACTTCGTAACGTGTTGCCTTGTGAACATTTTGCAAAATTCTTGCTTTACTGCTGCATTATTTGTATGCTACAGGAAAAGATGGTGAGAGGAGTTTAAACTGAGAAATTCACTTTTTGTGTTGTTCACAATCTTTCCCACTATGTCAGTATTAATAACTTCAGGACTGTGGCCCTATACCTTGGTGGAAGGAAACATGATAAGTAATTAATTTACAGGGAAGAGACATGAGCAGGAATGTAGAAAACTGAGGGAGAATAAAGTAATCTGAAAATGAAGTTGTAGAAGACATTTGCTGTTTGCCTTTTACTAACCCTTCCTTCCTATTGAGACCTACATTTTACTATGTAGATCTCATTTACTACATTTTACTATGTTCATCTCATGTTAGTTGGAGTTAAGTTTCAGGCCTGTAGCATATGACCCCAAGCCAGGTATATCAGAGACCCAAATGCTGGTGGCAACAGAAATTGGTTCAGTGATCAGTATACATATAATGTAAGCCAATTAAATGAGAGTGAAACTCAATTGGTTTTGGAAGGACTAATACAAAGAGGATCTTCTTTCTCAAAGGTACTTCTATCTAGGAGGATTTAAAGATAATGCTACCTTTGGCATCTTGCCATCATTTTCAGGCTGAGAATAAGATTAATACAAGGTAAAGAAGACAGCAAATAAAATACCGAGGCACCGAATCCAGCACTTACCCTGAACTTTTTAACCCCAGGGCACAATGGCCATTGGCCAGTATATTTTTTGTTTTGTTTTTTTGAATAATCTAGTTTAGTTGATTTTCTGTCACTTATAACTAACAGATTAATAATTCAGAGAGGATGAACAATACTTACAGTGCCCATACAACAAGAAGTTAGAACCCAGATCAGTCCCAGGCAAGTTTGAGAGATGATCTGAAGCAGTTTCAGAGTTGCATTGTAAAAGTCGAGTGCAGGTGGAGGTCAGAGAAGGGAAGTTCCTCCAGACAACATCCTAGGGATAAAAATCCCAGTTGTAAGATATGAAACTGTAAGGAACAGGAAAGAAATAGACTCTTAGGTACTCTGCTAGGATCTTAGGCGAAAGCTTAGGTGGGACATGCAAGTAACCTGACTCCTTTGTAGGAAGTTAGAAGCAGTAGGTATGTAACCACCCAATGGGTTCACCTTGCCTGCTGCCCAGAGAGAGCCAATTTATCAAGACAGGAGAATTGCAATAGAGAAAGAGCTGTTCACGTAGAGCTGGCTGTGCGGGAGACCAGAATTTTATTATTACTTAAATCAATTTCCCAGAGCATTCAGGGATCAGAGTTTTTAAAGACAATTTGGTGGGTGGGGAGAGGCAGTGAGTCAAGGAGTGCTAATTGGTTGGGTCAGAGATAAAATCATAGGGCGTCACTGTCTTGAGCTGAGTCAGTTTCTGGGTGGGGGTCACAAGATCAGATGAGCCAGCTTTATGGATCTGGGTGGTGCCCGTTGATCCATCAAGTGCAGGGTTTGCCAAACATCTTAAGCACTGATCTTAGGAGCAGTTTAGAGAGGGTCAGAGTCTTTTAGCCTCCAGCTGCCTGACTCCTAAACCATAATTTCTAATCTTGTGGCTGATGTTAGTAGTCCAGTCCCCAGGCAAGAAGGAGGTTTGTTCGTGGGAAAGGGCTGTTATCGTCTTTGTTTTAAACTATAACTTATAAACTAAGTTCCTCTCAAAGTTAGTTCAGTCTATGCCCTGGAATGAGCGAGGACAGCTTGGAGGTTAGAAGCAAGATGGAGTTGGTTAAGTTAGATTTCTTTCAGTGTCTTAGTCATAATTTTGCAAAAGTGGTTTCAAGTATTCACAAGTTATTGTCACAAATATTTTAAATTCTGTTGACACTGTAAAATGTAATGTAAAACTGTCTCTGAATTATTTCCAGAAGAGAGGAGTTGCTGATTTCAGAGATAAGAAGCACTTTTTTATTTTTTTGAGAAAGAGTCTTGCTCTTTCACCCAGGCTAGAGTACAGTGGCATAATTTTGGCTCACTGCAACCTGCATTTCCCAGGCTCAGTTTATCCTCCTGCCTCAGCCTCCCGACTAGCCGAGACTACAGGCACACGCCTCCATACCTGGCTAATTTTTGTAATTGTAGTAGAGACAGGGTCTCACCATGTAGGCCAGATTGGCCTCAAACTCCTGACCTCAAGTGATCAGCCTGCCTCAGCCTCCGAAAGTGCTGGGATTAAAGGTGTGAGCCACCAGCCCTGGCCTCAGAAATAAGAAATACCTTGATATTCCCTTTGGAATAGAAGATAAGTCCATGAAGGATTTTCAAACACACAGGTAACTGGGTCAGGCACAATGGCTCACACTTGTAATCTCAGCACTTTGGGAGCCTGAGGCAGGCAGATCACTTGAGATCAGGAGTTCGAGACCAGCCTGGCCAACATGGTGAAACTCTGTCTATGCAAAACCCACAAAAATTAGCCAGGCATGGTGGTGAACCTATGATCCCAGCTACTTGGGAGGCTGAGGCGTGAGAATCTCTTGAACCTGGGAGGTGGAGGTTGCAGTTAGCCAAAGTCGTGCCCTTGCACTCTAGCCCAGGTGACAGAGCAGGAGACTGTGTCTCGAAAGAAAGATAGAAAGAAAGAAAGAGAGAGAGAGAGAGAGAGAAAGAGAGAGAGAGAGAGGGAGGGAGGGAGGGAGGGAGGAAGGAAGAAAGAAAAAGAAAGAAAGAGAAAGAAAGGAAGGAAAGAAAACCACAGGTAACTAAGGGATGATGAAACTCCATGCATTAAAAAAACAAAAACAAAAACAACAGAGGATATCTGTCCTTTTATGCCTATACAGTTGAAAGTGAGGAAAGTGGAAGTGAGAAGATTGAGAAGTAAGATAGGTTCTTTGAGGTTATTTCTATATGGAAAATTGGATAGTAGAAATTTGCTTATGGGGTAACTTAAATTCTCAGTGCTTCATGTTCAACTCAAGCTTCTTGGTTGTGTTTTGCTAAAATTTCTCTTTCACTTTTATCTCCAAATCTTCACTAGCTCAATCTGCTTTGTTAATAAATGCTTTATGAAGATGCTATTCTTTGTTACATTTGCTCCAAAATTGTAGCTATGTTCTTTCTCTCATGAGTCTGGAGCACAAAGTCAGACATGAACAGAGATAGTCTAAAAATAATTTTTTAGAAATTTCTGGCCGGGCACAGTGACTCACACCTGTAATCCCAACACTTTGAGAGGCTGTGGCGGGCAGATCACCTGAGGTCAGGAGTTTGAGACCAGCCTGGCCAACATGATGAAACCCCATTTCTACTAAAAATACAAAAAAGTCAGCCAGGTGTGGCGGCAAGCGCCTGTACTCCCAGCTACTTGAGAGGCTGAGGAACGATAAGTGCTTGAACCTGGGAGGTGGAGGTTGCAGTGAGCCAAGATAGTGCCACTGCACTCCAACCTGGGTGACAGAGTGAGACTCTGTCTCCAAAAAA
>NW_012104698.1:2910449-2914644 GCF_000951045.1 Mandrillus leucophaeus
TTGTTAAATTAAATATAAGCAGGAGGCCACTAGTCTGAGGCTTATTCTGTACTTTGAATTCCTATATAACAAACTACAACCTAACTTAGGATGTCAACAAACTAAAGCCAAACTCAGGAGTATTATTTTTAACAAATCTCCAAGTTTCAGCCAATCAGAAATAGCTGAGCTTCAGCCAATCACAGGTGACCAACTGCTCACACCATGCCCAAACAAGGCAGACACCTAGTCGTGGCCAATCATCTACTTTGCTTTTGTTCAACCTATAAAAGCTTACTGCTCACACTGCTGGGCAGGGCTCTTCGAACCTCTTCTGGTTCTGAGTACTGCCTAATTCATGAATCATTCTTTCCTCAAATAAACTGTTAAATTTAATTTGCCTACGGTTTTTCTTTTAATACTTTTCACTTTCATATTTGTTGCCATTTGTAAAATAAAGTGTATGGACATCCAAATTCAAGCCCATCTTATGTAGATTTCAAAAGTCTCAGGAAAGATCTCTTGAAAATTTTGCATACAAATAACTTAGAATGCTTGTTCCATAATCATTTCTTGATAATAATCATGGCATGTAATATTTTATCACTTGCATTCTCTAATGTTCAAATTCTTCATTTATGGAACGGGAAACCTACAATAATTGAGCTACCTACTCAATTATTTACTGATATGTTCACTCAGTCACTCCCTTAAACACACTCTCATTCTCTTTTTACCAGTTCATACAGCTATCAAGAGGTTGCTCCATACTTGGAGTAATGCTAGAATCTGAGGATAAAAAGGTTAATCAGAAATCATTCTTGCCTTCAAGCAACTCATGGTGTTAGGGGAAGGGACATGAGTAGAGAAATAAATTGAAATGTGCAGTATACCAAATTTGCAGAACAGATGATAATATAAATAACAGCATTGATTCCAAGATAAATTAAATATGTTTTGACAATGTCAGTATTATGAACATGAACATGTATGTCATGGATAATTTCTTTCTGTTTTAAAAAATAATTTAACCACAGTTCTCAGTGAGTCTCTTCTTTCTAGTAAAGGGACATACTTGCAGGTCTCAATAATTTGTTTCAAAGAAATTATAGGTATAATTGTCTATTGATTTCTGAACGTTCAAAAAGGAATATCACAGGATTATGTCAAAGATGGCATTGTTTGTGATTCTCATATGCGTCAACACTCCCAGAAGTATATTTTATGCCACTACTAAAGACAATTTGTAACAAAAATAATAGATGTTTCACCTCTGATTTCTTTAGATTAATCATTTATACAGAGCGTGCACACACACACACACACACACACACACACACACCATTTGCAAAATTAACCAAGGGAATTCAGGATTGAGATCATGAGGTCATAGCACATCTGCTTTAATCAGTGCTTGGCCCAGAGAAATTAGAAAAAACACATTTATATTACTCTTATACATAAAAGATTCTTTAAATAATTTATAAAAATGGATAATGCAGACCTTTACTCAATACACATTTATGTGAGTAAATGAAGGATGAAATCTTAAATGTTGACTTAAGCAGCTTTACGGTTTTGTGATAATGCAAATTTTGTCAGACCTCTATGAGGTTATATTTCTTAATCTTTTAAGCGGTCCTATGATTATATTGGCTGAAAGATCCATGTGTGTGTGTGTGAGAGTGTGTGTGTGTGTGTGTGTGTGTATACTGAATTTGATTACTGGGATAAAAGAAGATCCTCAATAATTGTGAGTTACTGTATAGGGTTAGCATTTTGATTTTTTTTTTAATTGAGTAGAGATTGTAGATAATATGCCATGGATACAGGTCAAAGTCTAAACCTTCTTTCGGTCCTGGTACTATATTGATGTAGGATTTTTCTTCTTGGTCACTTTGCAAGCCAGGGAACCCTAGCCAACAATGCCTCACAGCAACTCACCTCACCAACTGATATCCTCATGTGGATATCACTTGGCCATGCTGGCATGCCCCAGCTTGTCTGTGTCATAGCTTGTACCTGTGTTCAGTGGTGCCCGATCGCTTGTATCACACCCAAGAAGAATAAGGATATGCTAGACATTGAAGGATGATTAGGGCAGAGAAGGATTTTATTGAGTGACTGAATAAGCGGAGAGGAGACACAGGGAGTGGTCTGGTCCCCGATCCCTGCAGTTGGGTGGTTCTGTCTGCCTCATCAACTGAGTCTGGGAGCTTTATAAGCACAGGATGGGGAGTGCATGCTGATTGGTTTGTCAGTGTGCAAAAAAGGTTAAAACGAAGCCACCACTCAAAGGTGAGCGTGATACTGCAAAAAAGCAAATAAGAAAGGGTAGGTATATGTAAAATAGGAAGGGTGGGGATCAATCAAGGGGAAGTGCATCAAACAGGAAGACAAGTTCTCAATCTGGTCTGAGGATTGAAGTTGTAGCTTGGTTTTCAGACTTTAAACTGTCTTTGGCTTGGAGGTGGAGATTCACTGGGCACCCATCCCTATCTGTCTAGGCATTTGGCTGCTTCCTCTCACTATAAATATCAAACTTGGTTTATCAAAAAGACCAATAAAGATTAATGGCATGGCCTAATGCCTTTAACTTTCTGTTAAGAGAGCTAAGTAAGAAAATGTTATTGATGTGATACTTAGAAATCCAGTGTTTTAACAGTTTCTTCATTTGGTTTTTGGCCTTGTCTCCTGTTTCCCTACCCTTTACCTGTCCCCTTTCCTCTTGCATTTTCTTCACAAAGTACTTTATACCCTTTTCCCCCGCTAATTACCTCTGCCTGAAATGGTCTTCTTGCTTTATTTTAATGAGATAAACTCAAAATTCCTATCTGTCCTGTAAGAAGCTGCTAAAGTGAGCCGAGATCGCGCCACTGCACTCTAGCCTGGGCGACAGTGCGAGACTGTCTAAAAAAAAAAAAAAAAAAAGCTGCTAAAACACTACTGCTTCTACAAAGCCTCCTATAAACGTCTAGGAAGCCATAGTCACTGCTTTGAAACCAAACCGTATCTTTTAACTACCTCTGCAACAGCACTCAGTTTACAATAAAGTTCTTAGGTTTCTCTCCTACTTAATAATGAACTTTTGAAAGGTGGTGAATGCTTCTTGAAATTGATGCTAAATCCTTTTGTAATCAAATGTTCTTCAAATTTGCCACAGTGAAATTTTTAATCATGTAGATTCTGAATTCAGCACAGCACATTCGAGAGCCTTGATTAGTGAAGGTGAGTACGTGAATGAATGGGTCACCATTGTAATATAAAGCATCTGTTGAAAGTGTAGTAATATTTTGATTTTATCTGCTAATTTTCACAAAACTCAAGATGCCATTAGTTGCAAAATACAACACCATGGCATTATGTACAAAATAAATAAGTATTTGCCAAGTGTACTCTAATACGATGCTTTTTCAACACTTGGAATAATTTTAGTAAGTTCTTATAGACATTTCTTGTAGACTTTTGTAGACAAATTTCATTTTTATCATCTATGTTTCTCTCTCTCTCTCTCTAGTATGAAATGTGTTAGAATTTAGGCATTTATACATCATCTTAAGATTCAGAGGCAGACCCTTTGCAGCTCTTTGGAAATTTATTTAGAATTGTTGGTGCTTGTTTATTATCATTCAGCATCATCCTTTATGTCATCAAAAGTGTTGATAATGTTGTATTTTCTAACATTCTTGCCTTTAATACAACACAAATGTTACATTTTCTAAACGAGGGGCTTCACTGGTAACTCTGGGATTTGCTTACAAGCTGCTGAATCCAATTTTTGTGTATATGTGTTTTTAATGAGTTAAAGTTCACATAACATCAAATTAACCATTTTAAAGTGTACCATCAGTGGCACTTAGTATATTCATAATGCTGAGCCACCAACACCTCTACCTACTTCTGAAACATTTTCATCATCCATAAGAAAACCATACTCATTAAGCAGTCTCTTTCCATTGCTCCTTTCCTCTATCCCCTGGCAAACACGATCTTCTTTCTGTCCCTATGGATTTACCCATTCTAGATATTTCACATAAAGAGTTGTATGATATATAACTTTTTGTGTCTGCCTTTTTTCACTTAGCAAAATGTTTTCAAGGTCCATCTACACTGTGGCATGTATTAATTCCTCCCTGTGTTCCCTCCATCCCTCTCTCCGTCCCTCCCCCTTTTCCTTTCTTCCTTCCTTCTTTCCTTCCTTCCTTCCTTCCTTCCT
>NW_012104698.1:2918744-2919992 GCF_000951045.1 Mandrillus leucophaeus
TTGAGGATGCTGTTTATGTGAGGAATTGTTTCTCCTTTATTGCTTTCAAGATATTTCTCTTTGTCCTTGTTTCTGAAAAATTTGATTATAATGTATCTCTGTGTGCATCTCTTTGAGTTTATCCTTCTCCGAGTTTGCTAAGCTTCTCAGATGTGTAGGAATGTGGGAAGTTTTCAGCCATTACATCTTCAAATATTCTTTCTACCCGCTTCTCTCTCTTTTCTACTTTTGAATTTCCCCCAGTGCATATGCTGATAAACTTGATAGTGTCCCACAGATCTCTTAGTTTCTATTCATTCTTCTGCATTTTCTTATTTCTACTCTTCGTACTGGATAATTTTAACTGTTTTATCTTCAAATTCGCTGTTTATTTTTTCTGCTTGCTCAAGTCTGCTGTTGAAATACTTTAGTAAATTTTTCATTTGAGCTATTGACTTGTTTCTAGAATTTTTATTTTGTTCTTTTTGGTAATTTTTGTCTCTTTTTTGATATTCTCCACTTCATATATTATTCTCCTGGTTTCCTTTAGTTATTTTCTTAGGTTTCCATTATCTCTCTCTCTCTCTCTTTTTTTTTTTTGAGACAGAGTTTTGCTCTTGTTGCCCAGGCTGGTCGCAAACTCCTGGCCTCAAGTGATTCACTCACCTCAGCCTCACAAAATGCTGGGATTACAGATGTGAACCACTGTGCCTGGCCAGCATCCTAAATTTTTGACAATGTAGTTTGAATTGATAACAATTTAGCTTCAACAACATGCAAATTCTCTGCTCCTATACAGCTGTGCTCCCTCCTTATATTGTTATTGCTAGAGTTTCCATTTGTAGATACTGTGCGCTCCTTGACGTAGATCCATAATTATTGTTTAATGCATTTAAAAAAATCACATGTGAAAGAAAAAGAGGAGTTACAAAGCAAACAACCCAATAACAATGGCTTTCATGTTTTGCTATGTAATTAGCATTCTTTATTCCTTCGTATGGCTTCAAGTTACAGTACAGTGTTCTTTCATTTTAGCCTGACTCCCTTAAGCATTATTATTATTATTATTTTATTTTATTTTATTTTTTTTGAGACGGAGTCTTGCTCTGTCGCCCCAAGTCTGGAGTGCAGTGGCGCGATCTCGGCTCACTGCAAGCTCTGCCTCCCGGATTCACACCATTCTCCTGCTTCAGCCTCCCGGGCATTTCTTATAGTATAGACATACTAGCAAAGGAAGGCCCCAAATTTTCTTTATCTGGGAGTGTTTTT
>NW_012104698.1:2920322-2923494 GCF_000951045.1 Mandrillus leucophaeus
TTTTTTTTTTTGAGACAGAGTTTTGCTCTTGTTGCCCAGGCTGGAGTGTGCAATGGCACAGTCTCGGCTCACTGCAACCTCTGCCTCCCAGGTTCAAGTAAATCTCCTGCCTCAGCCTCCTGAGCAGCTGGGATTACAGGTGCCTGTCACCATGCCTGGCTAATTTTTGTAACTTTAGTAGAGACAAGGTTTTACCATGTTGGCCAGGCTGGTCTCAAACTCCCAACCTCAGGTGATTCACCTGCCTCTGTCTCTCAAAGTGCTGGGATTACGGGAGTGAGCCACTGTACCTGGCCTCCATTAGCTCTTTAAGCATATGTAAGGCATTTGATTTAGTCTTTGTCTAGTAAGTCCAATGTCTGAGCTTTCTTAGAGACAGTTTCTATTATTTTTTTTCCTGTGAATTGGTCATACTTTCCTGTGTTTTCATATTCTGTAATTTAGTGTTGAAAACTAAACATTTTGAATACTATTATGTGGTACATCTGGAGATTGAATTATCCCTCTACCCTCCCCAACTTTTTCTGTTGTTGCTGATTGAGGTTTGCAGTCATTTGTTTAGAGACTTTTCCAAACTGTTTTTGCAAAGGCTGTCTTTCTTGTCAGATGTAGTCACCAGAATCTCTGTTCTGATATCCCAGCAGTAAGCTAGTAACAGATAGAAATTTCTTTGAACACCTGGAACCCAAAAGAAAATGAACTTACTATCCCTATCTTTGCAGATTATCTCTGAGCTGAGACACTTACGAAATGCTTAGCCAGCCCACCTTGGCATTGACTTAACATTCACCTTCTGCTTGCACAGAGCTCAAAGATTGGCCAGGGGTGAAGCTTAGGGTCCTCTTAGGTCTTTCCTGAGCTCGTATCCCATCCTGATCTTGCACTCTGGAGTCCCTGATATACACAGTAACCCTTAAAAGCCCTTATTTCCCAAGAATTATCCTCTCAGCCTTCTCTTTCTCAGGTTTTATAATCTGTCTGCTTCTTGCCCACGTGCAATCCCCATCTTCTCTGCCTTGCCTTAGGGAGCTATAAGTAGTACAGGTCTTTAAATGCTTTGATCGACATCAGCCCAGGAAGCTGCTCCAGCCAGAGGAGGGCAAAATGAAAGCAAGCTTCTGTGCTGGTCGCTTGGACGATTATCAGACAGGCCAGAAAGCATAGTCACGATATTAATGGGATTCATATTGCACCTTCTGGTAACTTCAAAAACCACCATGACTACTGTCAAATTGGAGAATATTGGTGATAGGCAAGTGAGCAAAATCACCGTACCACTTTCTCACCAAAATTTAGCAGCCGCTTTTTTTCATTAAGTACTCACTTGGTTGTTGTAAGTGTTCTGTTCAGATTTTAGAGTTCCACAAAGGTTAATTCCATCAGTGTTTTCCAGCTTTCTAATTGCTTCAGTGGAGTGACTTGATGCTTCCTACTCCATTTTCTGTGATGCCAATATCACTGTTTTAAAAAATTGCTGGTACTTAATTTTATTAGAAAGTGCCAGTGGAATGCTGTCAGATGACTTAGATTCATATTCTTTTCTCAAATGGTTTGTTATTTTTGGTTTGTTGACTGAAAAATGTAAGAGTTACTATTATCCAGTTATACCATTATTGCTGATAAAACCTCTTCCGTAGGCTCGAGACAGTGTAGTTAAGTTACTAAGAAACCAGTAAGTGATAATCACTGCTGTTTTTTCTCTGACTCTTTTCCCCTCCTCCTCCGCCAGCATTGTGCCCTGTTCTAAACCTAGCTTCAATCCCCAGACTGCAGTTTTCCCATCCTGCTGACCTGCTATAAATCTATTGCGTATGGACATACTGCTTGTCAGCTAATCCTGTCTATATAGATCCTGGATTTGGCTTGCTGCTGGGTCGGTGATTTTTCCTAGCTGCCAGTATCCTGGGCATTCATGAGAATGAAACTATAAATTCTATATGCTATCCTTTTGGAAACTAAGCAAATGTTATAGTGAATGTATGTAATTGTTAGTTAACAAAGATTAAATTCTCCAGTCTCCAATCTTGTTTTAAAATAACAATCATATTAAACATTGCAGAGGCATGACATCATTCCCTGATGATCTGCTACAAAGCCAGATGGAATTATCCATGTCTCTTAGAGAAATGTAGGAAAGGGATATCTCTAAGTATATGATTGACAGATGTTAATAATACCACCATCAAGAATACACTGTCTTAGGCCAGACGCAATGGCTCATGCCTGTAATCTCAGCACTTTGCGAGGCTGAAGTGGGCAGATCACTTGAGGTCAGGAGCTTGAGAACAGCCTGGCCAACATGGTGAAACCCCGTCTCTACTGAAAATACAAAAATTAGCTGGGGGTGGTGGTAGGTGCCTGTAATCCCAGCTACTCAGGTGGCTGGAGAATCAGTTGAACCTGGGAGGCAGAGTTTGTAGACAGCAGTGACCGCACTGCACTCCAGCCTGGGCAACAGAGTGAGTGAGACTCCATCTCAACAAAACCCAAAAAAAACACACAAAAAACCAAAAACACCCCCCACCATCTTGATGTCTCAAGATATACACAATCTTGTCACTAATTTTATATTAATGTGTTCTGTCTATACGAAAAAATTGCAGGCTCAAAATTTTGTAAAGTCTTTGTGTGGCGGGGGGAGGAGTTTACCCGCAGCATACATTTTGCCAAACTAATTTTTAAATATATGAAGTCCCAGATTTCTTGATTATAAATTGTTCTACATGAGTTTTGAAGGAACGTAATTCTCAGATTGGGAAAAATATACCTTTTGCCTGTGGCCTAGCCTGTACCATTGAGATTTTGATCTAATCAAATGACTTAGAAAAATCTTTAGTATGTCTTCCAGTTACCTGGGAAGTGAGTGATTCTGATGCACGTTGTCTAAGGACATTTTGAGATAAGTGACATACAAAAAGAATAAGCATGGTTGTAGAGAAATAATGAAATAAGTCAAAAAAGAAACATGACTTTTCATAGCCGCCCATGAAGCAGACCTACTTATATCCATTTCATAAGCAAGGAAAGTTCCTCTGAGACACAAGACATTAGCGAATCTTAGGGGACAATGTCCATACATGAAGAAGTGCGGATGCAAAGCCTGGTTTTCCCAACTCAATGATTTTCTCTTCCTTTTTGGTGTCTCTGATATATATATATATATATATATATA
>NW_012104698.1:2923574-2926745 GCF_000951045.1 Mandrillus leucophaeus
TGGAAAAAGTCTGGCTCTATCTCCCAGACTGGAGTGCAGTGGTGCGATCTCAGCTCACTGCAACCTCAACCTCCCAGGCTCAAGCGATTCTCCCACCTCAGTCTCCTGAGTAGCTGGGATTACATGTGTGTGCCACCATGCCTGGCTAATCTTTATATTTTCTGTAGAGACAGGGTCTCCCCATGTTGCCCAGACTGGTCTTGAACTCCTGAGCTCAAGCTATCTGCCCATCTCAGACTCCCAAAGTACTGGGATTATAGGCGTGAGCCACTGTACCTGGCCTCTGATATATAATTTAATTAAGTCAGTAAGAAAAAGACCGAGGTTGTTCTTTTCTTTCCCTCAAATTTCAGATGTAGAAATTAAGGTATATTGCTGTTCCAACAACAGCTTGCTATTGGTACTTTGCTACAGGATGTGTGTGCCACTGGGTGCCTAGTCATCTACTGCCTGCCTTCACCTCTGGACATCTCTCTGAATTAGCACAAAGTGGCTCCCTGCCCCAATGGAAGCCAGAGCCCTTGGTGTGTGTTTCCCCACTGGTGAGGAATTGCTGTTGTAAAGAGTGGAAAGAAGCGGATGTTCTCAACAAGGAACTAAGACAGACATATCCAGAGTGTGGCAGAGTGACGCCATCTGCCCTTTTGCAAGTACCAGTTCAGCTGCTTCACAGATGAATGGAAAAGCAATTTAGGATCTGTGGTCTACTCTTAGGAAGAGGCAATGATTGTTCTTAGTGTGAGACCCATCAGGCTTGACTCATTAGTCAGATTTTTAAAAATACAACTGTGGGAGGTCTACTGAAGCCATTAAGGAAGGAGAGCACTGACTCTCTCTATCATCCTTAGAGATTTCCCCAAATCGCTGGATTGGGGAAAGGCTACTATTCTCCAGTAGTTAAACTAATATTATGTATCTACTCTGTGTTAAGAGTTGTGCTGGTGTGGGGAATACAATAGAGAATACAGGAGATGATAGTCATTGTCTTATTGGAGAATAGTCAGTGGAAAGAAGGAACAATAAATCAAACAATTCAGAAATAAATAATTGTTCTGAAAGGATGATGTAAAATTATTTATCACAACCTGGATATTCTGAAAGGAAGTAAGATGGTAGAATATGGAATGTACTTTTGATAGGGTGGACAAGCTATTTTGGGGAAAACAAACATTTTAATTGAGATCACAAGGATGAGAAAATCCATTGGTGTGAATAACAGAAAAGAACATTTCAGGCAAAGGAACAGGAAGCATTGGCAAAGGTGCCAAGGTGGAGATGAGGGTGGCAGCTCTAGGAACGGAGGAAATGCCTGTTTGTGAGGCTCAGGGCATGATGAAGAGGCCTATGGTCAGGCTGGGAAGCGAGAGATTTGCCGATTTGTAGATCATGGTCAGAATGCCAATTGTGTGAATGCTTACTGCCGGACAGTGTTGTGGAAATAAGACATGTTTTAAATATGATTTGTACTGTTAACTATGAATATGGCAAACAAGAAGAAATGAGAGTGATTTACCACTGACCAGGGCTACCAATCTCATTTCTTAACACAATAGTTTTATAAGTTCTCTTTTACACATATATGCAACCCCAAATCCCTCCCGCCTAATTCTTTTTTTTTGGAGACAGAGTCTTACTCTGCCACCCAGGCTGGAGTGCAGTGGCGTGATCCCGGCTCACTGCAAGCTCGGCCTCCTGGGTTCATGCCATTCTCCTGCCTCAGCCTCCCGAGTAGCTGGGACTACAGGCGCCTGCCACCACGCCCGGCTAATTTTTTGTAGTTTTAGTAGAGACAGGGTTTCACCGTCTTACCCAGGATGGTCTCGATCTCCTGAGCTCGTGATCTGCCCACCTCAGCCTCCCAAAGCGCTGGGATTACAGGCCTGAGTCATCGCGCCCGGCTTCCTCCCATCTAATTCTTTAGAATTACTTTGGAATTCAAAAGGGAGGAAAGTCTTTGTACTCATAAATGAACGACTTGCAATATCTATTTGAAAAACGATGCTAGTCAACATTTGGAGAAGAGATTTAACTATAAGCAGAAGTAGAATATACATCTGGAAAAGATAATCTGATATATATTAGAAAAGAAAGCAAGACATGGTATTCTTTCAGAAGAAGAAAGGAATGTAACATTGAAGATAGAAGAAGGATTAAGAATATTTTTGTTAAGATTTTGACTTTTAGCGTATGTGCATAACTTTTGCACATATTGGGCTATATTCATTTCATGTGGATATATTTATTTCTGTCATTGCTAGTCACAGACAGTTCAGACTGTCTTAATTTCGCCCAGATAATCTCATTTAATCTTTAGAAAACATTAATGAGCGGGTGTAATTATCCTCATTCTACAGATTAAATAATTGGAATTTACAAAGTTTAATAACTCCTTGAAGCTCATGCAGACAATATGCAGTAGAATGAAAAATTAAACACAGGTTGATTTTGAATTTGCACTTTTTCATTTGTTCATTGAAATATGATTCATGTACTATAACATTAACCTTTTAAAGTGTATAATTCAATATTTTTAAAAAAAATTCTCAAGGTTGTGTATACATCACCACTGTACTTTGACCTCCTCAACTGTTCTTCTTCCCACACAAGTGAGGGAATGGTGGGTTATTTTGGTTTGTTTACTCATTTTGTTTTGTCTTTTGGAGAAAAGCTTGATCATTTAGAGAAAGCGTTAAGTAAGATGAGTGGAATAAAGCAAGGCCAAGAAGTCCCAGCTGGAGAGACATCTACGTAAAAGCAAGAGGGCACCAAAGAAAGAAGCCCTTTTTTTTTTGGCAACTCTAAATTGCCCTTTATGGATGGAGGATGGGTGAATTTTGGAAATAAGCACATTAAGCTACACTGTGTTCGCTATAACATGAATTTCTGCAAGATGTTTGGATTAAAAAATAAACATCAGCTAAAGATAATGCCTTACATAATAATTTATAAAGATAATAGCTTTCTCAGTCTTTTTCAATCTCTCCCTTAAACTCTCAGTCTCAAAATATCTATTAATCTTCCTCTTTCACATACACACACTGACTTTGTACCATTGCACAAATAATACATATTTTGAATGGAAAAGGGCTGACATATTGATCAAATAAACCTCTCTTTAAAAGAAAGATATGTCTAGTTATTTATGAGAAACTGGGCAGTGTTTTTTTGTGT
>NW_012104698.1:2927020-2928746 GCF_000951045.1 Mandrillus leucophaeus
TTCTACAGGTGCTGAAGAACCATGAAGCGGTAGAAAGGGAATGGACTGTGGAATTAAATTGTTGTGAATTTAATTCCCAATTCTGGTAAATATCAAATGTCTGAGCTTGGGTAAGTCACTTATCATGTATGTTGTAAGTTCTTCATCTGTAAAGTGAAATTAAATAATATCATTTCATATTTATTATTTTAAAGAACCAAATAATTTCAATAATATATTATTTGTTAATAATAACTCTTAATTTATCATTAATAATTTATTAATAAAGAAATATTATTGGTAATAAGACAGCTACCAAATATTTTGTTTGAATTATATGAAATCACATATGTCAGGAGTCCTAAATCCATTTCTGTGGACCCTGGGATTCTATGCAAAATATATTTATATGCATTCTGGAGGCAAAAGTGTGTATAATCTTTATTAGGTTTGTCAGATTTCTTAAGTTATTAGTCTTAAAATAGTCAAGGCTCAAAACAAAAGCTTCCAAAAGGTGACTTTCCTATTCCCTTCTCTTGAAAATATTAATATATACAAGAAAAATAATAAATACAAGAAATATATATATATCTCTCTTTATTTTTATTGGAAATGCAGTCAAAGTAATTTACTAATTAAGCCCCCGAACCAACACAATAGCAAGGCAGTTGCTAATAGAATGGAATAGAGGCAAGTATTCAGAATTACACTGAGGAGAATTTGTTCATCAAATGTAGACGCATGTATAGCATAGCCATTGATATCTTGGTCTCCTGAATGACACAATCTGACTCCCACACTCAGTAATGACCCTGACAGGAGCTAGCATTTACATACATGTTATAGCTAGTAACAATTACATCGTATTGTCTTAAGCCACGGACATTTTAAAAGTTGCTTTCTTACTTAGAAAAAGTCTAAGGAGTGCCTAAGGGAGTTTGTGAAGAGGTGGTGCTTTTTAACATCAATCCAAGATCTAGACTCTTACCTTTGGTGGCTTCATCATCCTCCAATGACTTTGGCATGTCCTCCATTCAGTCTGTGTTCCGTGGTGAGTAGGTACATTGCAAACTTACCCGCAAAGGCCTAGGATGCTGAGAGGCTGAAAAAAGAGGCTGACAAATCTGGTTTCTCAGAAAGTCTATGCCTGTAACCCTTACATAAATTAGGTCAATTTTTATTTTTTGGAGGTCCTAAAACATCCCGAAGTGTCTGGGTCTGTCATGAAGTGATTTTCTTTACTTACTACAAGGTCAGAAACCTTGTAAGGGCGTCGTACAGACGAGGTTTCGGGCCAGTCTTTCCAAGGGGCTTTTTATTGGCTCTATAAAGTCAATTTTAATTCCTCAAAGTAGTCTGGTTATATTTGAAAATATGCCATTCCAGTCACAGCCTTGGCAAAATAATCAGTGTCTCCACAGTGTCATGTTACAAAAGAAAACATTTTTATTGAACTTATACAAGCATCTATTTTGCTATAAAATAAGAATACCCATGAATAATTTCCAAATTGTGAAAAATCAGGTAGAGAGAAAGCTAAATGTTTCAGTTTTGCTCACGAAAGTACACTTTACCTAATTGCTATAAGCTATAATCACTAAAAAGGCTTTCTTAACTCTGGAAAACAAAGCCTAAGAAGAATCAGCAATGTTTCAAACAAAAAGTTATAAAGATTATTTCAGTTTTTTACCAGTTTAGTCCCATGTAATTCTTGCTCTGCTGCTGGGTTAGCCATCTTCATGAACAT